>NC_044049.1:20410094-20437594 GCF_902167405.1 Gadus morhua | reverse complement strand
CACTGAGGCGTTGGGTGGGGAGGTGGAGGGACTGATGGTGTACTGCCGCTGGAGTACAGGATTGCGTATTTGCTTGAGTTTGTGCGTCTGCGTATGTGCGTTCTTTTCTAAGTGTTGGGGACAAACTTCCGATAGCGATTGACGGAGACAACCGGAAATAAGAAGCGTTTTCTTTGTGTTTTCTTGATGCAAACACTGCTGGCTGGAAAACGAGCATGACGGTGAAACGGTACAGAGCTTTGAACAGGATCACATACCTGTAGATATGCACACGTGCCACTCTGATGAATGAATGTTCTTAGCACAAGTCAAGGTCCTTTTCCGTTGCATTAAATGGGGTTACGTCTCCACACAGCTTCCCCTCTGAGCCCCGAAGCTCTCAGGGTTCGAATCTTTCCTGGCCGTCAGGGTAGTGTAGGTTGTGGAGTCACATTTCTCCATATGTTTTTACTGGAAAAAAATGCCCTTTGAGTTGTCCTTTATTCCTGGGTTTTTGTGAGTGTATGTGTGTATATGTGTGTGCATGTGTGCGTGCTTACTTGTTTGTGACCTGTATATGCATATGCGCTGCGTTCACATGAGTGCACATTGTGTTCCAGTGGTCCAGAACTGTGCCTCCTCGCTGCTCTGCAGTCTAACCTGCAATTACAACACAGCAACAGAAAGAGAGAGAGAGCACAGGAGACTAGTTGGAGAGAGAGGAAACTATGCTTGTTCCCTTCTCTCTCTCTCTCTCTCTCTCTCTCTCTCTCTCTCTCTCTCTCTCTCTCTCTCTCTCTCTCTCTCTCTCTATCCATCTATTTATCACACTATCTATTGATCTATCTTCACTCTATCTATCTATCTGTCTGTCTGTCTGTCTGTCTGTCTGTCTGTCTGTCTGTCTGTCTGTCTGTCTGTCTGTCTGTCTGTCTGTCTGTCTGTCTGTATGTCTGTCTGTCTGTCTGTCTATTTATCTCTCTCTCCTTCCCTCTCTCAATTCAATTCAAAAAAGCTTTATTGGCATGAGAAATATACATTTGCATTGCCAAAGCAGGTGAACAATAAAGTAAACAAAGTAAAAAGGTAAGGTATATACAATAATAATACAGTTTTTCTCTTCGCTTTGGTACATTTCTCAGATCAGAATAGAAATTTGCAAAACAGTAAGTGCATTTCTCAAAACGATTCGTACAAATAGCTAAACACCATGGATTTCATGCAAAAGCAAGTCTCTTGCTCAAAATCCTTAGTTAGTTTCTCAAAAGTAAATCTCTGTGTCAATGAACATGCCAGTGCCATCAAAATGACAATTCCTTGTGTAATTGTGTACGGATAAGACAGTCAAATTGCTTAGTCATGTTGTCAATATAACAGTGTACTCTGGAGGGATGTTCTGTTGTAAACCATGGCTAAAGTTTTGAAGACAATTATTGTCAATTTTAAGTTACACTTTAGTGTATGTGGGAGATCTATTGCAAGAGACTGGACAAGATTCACATTTACGCTTTGACTGTTTGTACTGTAATTTGTTGACAGACCATGTCATTGCTAGAAACGTGAACATAGGAAAATCTCCTTAGGGTAAACTGTACATGGATTGCTGTAGGAATTACAGTGCAGTCATCCTACACCTCCTGACGTTCCTGTCTGTTGGGCCGCAAATTCTCAGACAATGTAACATTGTGTTGTGCTCCAGCTATATATATACTTGCCAGTTCATGGTTCAGGAAATGCACCTTTGAGCTATTCCAGTAAACTGGTTGATTGTTGGTTGATCTAACGCTTCACACATTTCCCTTCTATGGAGAAAGTCAAGATTCACCTTGTAGCAATTTACCAATTCAGGACAGATTTAGAAAAAAAGTCTAATGGAAATGTATAGAAATATGCTTTACATATTATGACAACTTGTTCAACCATTTTGCATGTAAAGACTTATGCAATGAACTAATGCCTAAATGTTGTGGGGGTGAGACTATTCAATAGAGACCCATTCCAATACATTTTGATCAACATTACATAAGCAATTGATAATGTAGGACAGAGCAGAGAATTGCAAATAATCATTTGCATGAATGTACCAAAGCATTTGCAACTTGTTCAAAGAAATGAGAAACTGCTTTTTTGATGTGCACAAACGACACAATGATGTGAAGATTGAACAGGTCGTTTTGAGAATTTCAATTCTGATCTGAGAAATGTACCAAAGCGACTGAGAAAAACTGCAATAAGTATGAACCGTTAAATACAAAATATCTATACGTATCAAATGTACTTTAAAAAATAAAATGTGCGATATTATAAAAATTACAAAAATGACAGTAGCTCGTATGAATAGATAAGTCAAAGATACACTCTAAATACACTGTATTTATCTCTCTCTCCTATCTCTCCTCCTCTCTCTCTCCCTCTCTCCTTCTGTCCCTCTCCTTCTCTCTCTCCTTCTTTCTCTTCTCCTTCTCTCTCACTCCTTCTCTCTCTCTCATTCTCTCTCTCCTTCTCTCTCTCCTTCTCTCTCTCTCTCTCTCTCTCTCACTCTCTCTCTCTCTCTCTCTCTCTCTCTCTCTCTCTCTCTCTCTCTCTCTCTCTCTCCTCTCATTCTCTCTCACATGCGGTGACGTCACCACCTCTGCTCTCCTTCTCTGCTGCAGTGTTGCCTCTCCTGAAGATCCGAGCCAATCACAGCCTCAGACCACATGGGGTGTACGTCGGATGACCGGTTTAGAGATTTCAAAAACATCTGAAGATTTAGGAGTCGAGGCCAAGGGAATATTCTAAAGAATTGAGAATACAGCCATGGTATCAGATCTGGACTCGTACTGATAGCTTCGTAAACACAACAGCGCCATTAATGCTGAATACAGAACACTCAAAATGTATCCCTTTTGGACCATAATATGCAATAAATGCATCCTGTGAAAACCCATTAATTCCCCGCTGCTAGAGAATGTAATCTGACCTATCACTTTCCTCCTTTAACGGAGACTCTCAAACTGAGTGTGAGCAGGAAGTCAGACATCCTTCACCATGGTTACGGACAAACACAGGATCAAGCAGCCTATCTCTTTTGAACTCTCTGGTCTCTCCAGGTCCAGCAGTAGGGATCAGTGAAGCGTGTTTAAAGGTTGACTTACCCACAATGCAACACCAACCAGATGCTTGCCACCATAGACATCTTATATCATAGACGGAGCATCGAACGCTACCGCCTACTGGCGCTGACGAGACGCGGGACCGCAATCTTGGAGTGGTGATTCACTCCACTCAGTGTACTCCGTTTGGCAGGAGCAATGAATTGTTAGCGCATTTATTTAATCATACCTCACTGAATACCACTGATTTTCACGTGTTTATTTGTCAGACGTGTAGCTATGATAAAGGACACATGGTTTGGGGGGTTTTATTATTCATATTTGGCTTAACAATAATAGAACATTCTTAAATGCTTTAAGTGACCAGACGTCCGAGATCAAAACTGGGAACATAAACCCAGAGAAGGGGAAAAAAAACGGTCTGATATTTTTAAGTTGAAGAAACAATATATGATTAGGCTATATATACATATATATATCCTACATAAACAATGTATGAATACATTAGATATCTATCTATCTTACCTTACAGACTTTATCTCTGACTGTTGCTGCAGCGGCAGTCTATTCTGTCTTGACACTTTGTATTGATATTTTGTAATTACTTTTATTAACAACATTCTTTCCTTAAATTATTATTAAGTCTACAGTGATTGTTTTATATCTATTTTTTATGTATGTCGCTTTGGATAAAGCGTCTGCCAAATACTTAAACAACATATGTTAACATCTGAAAGTTTTTATATCAGCTAAAACCATCAATCTGTTTCACTGGATTGAGATAAAACCAAATTCTGTCTTACCCACCAATGTCAGTATTTGAATATTGTTACTTAATTGACTCCATTTATATCATGGTTACAATTATACTGTTAAGAAAGTATTGTCTTATAAGTGGGAATTGATACAGGAAAATGATCAGACCAGAATGAGTGAAATTCAAAATACAATAAAAAGCAACCAGGGTAAATACAGAATGACCATTTACAGTGTTTCAAAACTAAGAGAATAAAATACAAAAGAATTATCATGGAAAATAAAATCTATCGCATTAGGCCTGATTATCATGAATTAGGAGTGAAATTCAAATACAATAAAAAGCAGTCAGGGTAAATGCAGACTGACCAATGTAGTGTATGCAAGGCAATGTGAATGCATAAAATATCAATATCTGTGTGGGATTAAAACCCTGAAAGAGGACTGTTTTGCATAGCTTCTTTCTCGTGCTTCCTTTCTAGAGTTCAAGAGAGGCGAGTTTGGCAATGTGTAGTAGCCTTATCTTATGAAACACAGACACAACCAATGATAACAAGTCTGAATGGTGGTTGTCGATGCCAAACCGTGTTCCCCAAGCAATTATCATCCTCTGTTCCAATCTCCCCTCAGACTTTATGCGGCTCCCTGGTTCCCCGTCCCCACTTCAAGATGGCGGCCGCATATCTCGCGTCCCAGCAGCCAATGCTGCGTCTATGTATAGGATGTCTATGCTTGCCACCATTAGTTGGCTCATAGTTGATTCTATGATCATTGTCCTCTTTTTATAATGTCTGTTTTTTATGTATTTAATTGAAGTTAAGCTGCTTTCCATTCAACAAGCCCTTGGGTGCCATCTTGTCCTTCAAAAACTAAGATCTATATCTTCCTCCAACTTCAGCCTCGTTTCTCCTCTGTGTATTTAAAGAATACACAGAGCTGTCCTTGGCTGGGAGATTCACGGCCCTAACTCTGGTCCTCAGCCTGCTGAAGCCGTCCCAGTTAGAGGCTCAGAGCTTCAACCTTGGCCCAATTATCAGCCTCCTTAACCGTGGCCCGCCGCAGGAGGAGGAGGACTGAGGAGAGGGCCTGATTATAGTGATGAGGGCATATAGAACCGGGCCTGGGCGGGCAGCACGCTGGGTGTGTGGGTGGGCGAGTTTTTTTTTTGTGTGCGTGTGTGTGTGTGTGTGTGTGAATGCGTGGGCGTGTGTGCGTGTGTGTGCGTATGTGTGTGCTTGTGTGTGCGTGCGTGTGTGTGATTATGGGTGTAGAAGCGACAAAATTAGAGTACTAGATCATCAGGGTTGTTTGAGATGAGTCAATGTGCTTAGGATTGAATCACACACATGTATATGCACACACACACACACACACACACACACACACACACACACACACACACACACACACACACACACACACACACACACACACACACACACACACACATACACACACACACACACGACACGACACACACAGAGACACAAACTCACTGGGTCATTGCCTCCAGTATGGCCTTTAATTAGTGCTTGTATTTGTGTGTATGTGAGGGAGCGTGCATTTGTGCGTCTGTGAGTGTGCCTGTGCGTGTGTGTCAGTTAAGAAAGCCAAGTCCCCATAATACTGATCCTTGGTGACATTGACATTACAGTGTTGGTGGGAATAAAACAACTCTAAGGTGAAACCATCATAATTTCAGTGAGAGAGAAAGCAAAAGAGAGTGCGGATCTCAGAGATTACTTGGTTTTACGCAGTGAAACTACAGAGAAAGCTAGCATTATCATTCCATGATGGTGGTGGTAATTGCCAACAGCTATATATTGAGGGCTAGCTGAACACACACACACACACACAAAGACACTCACACACACAAGAACACACACACGCACACACACACACGTGTGTGTGTGTGTGTGTGTGTGTGTGTGTGTGTGTGTCTGTATGTGTGTGTGGGTGGGTGTGTGTGTGTATGTGTGTGTGGGTGGAAGTGGAGCACTAAATGAGAGGACGCCGGTCGTCTGAGACATAACCCATGTTATTTTAAACCTGCACAACGTGTCAGGGTGATAGTATTCAGGCTGCCCAGAATACGAGAGAGAGACTGTGAGACAGTGTGAAAGAGAGGGAGAGATAGAGAGAGAGAGAGAGAGAGAGAGAGAGAGAGAGAGAGAGAGAGAGAGAGAGAGAGAGAGAGAGAGAGAGAGAGAGAGAGAGAGAGAGAGAGAGAGAGAGAGAGAGTGAGAATTAGTTTGATAAAGTGTAGACCCAGTTTAATACTTTTTGGATGTTTCGGTGGCAGGGAAATGGGACTTTTATTTTGGTAAATAGGGACAGAGGATGGCAGGTCAACGCCTTCATACCAGTTACAGAAGGCTGTGTGTCCTGGACAGAGTGACAGGCAGCAGGTAGGGGACAGGGCTGTTACGGAGCTCAGGAAGGGAGGAAGAGAAGCAAGGAGTCAGAGGGGTACAGGTGGGGGGTCAGAAGTTGGGTGGGGGGGGGGGTTGGGGGTAAGGCATTGACCAGGTAGCTAGGTAGGTAGGTCGGTAACTGGTGTGCAATAACTAAGAGAGAGAGAGAGAGAGAGAGAGAGAGAGAGAGAGAGAGAGAGAGAGAGAGAGAGAGAGAGAGAGAGAGAGAGAGAGAGAGAGAGAGAGAGAGAGAGAGAGAGAGAGTGAGAGAGAGAGAGAGAGAGACGGGTAGTAAAGTAGGTAATGAGGTTTGGATATTTAGGTGCTGGCGAGGAAGGAGTGGCCTCGAGGAATCTGGTTCTGTTCCTCTGGCTGGAGGTCAGCACCCAGGAGGGAGACCAGAGGAGACTAGCAGAGGCTAGAGGAGACTAAAGGAGACCAGAGGAGAATAAAGGAGACCAGAGGAGACTAGAGGAGACCAGCAGAGACTAGAGGAGACTAGAGGAGACAAGAGGAGACTAGAGGAGCCCAGCAGAGACTAAAGTAGACCAGAGGAGACCAAAGGAGACCAATGGAGAGGAGACCAGCAGGGCTAGAGGAGACTAGAGGAGACCAGGCGAGACCAGAGGAGACTAGAGGAGACCAGATGGAACCAGAGACCAGAGGAAACCAGAGGAGACTAGAGGAGACCAGATGAGGCTAGAGGAGATTAGAGGAGACCAGAGGAGACCAGAGGAGACTAGAGGAGACTAACAGAGACCAGAGTAGAAAAGGGGAAACCAAAAAAGACCAGAGGAGAACAACAGAGACCAGCAGAGTCAGGGACGCTAGCAGCAGAGAGAACAAACAAAACAACCTAAAAGCCAAACCGACCCTTGAGCAATACACCCACAGCTTCTCAACCAGCGCCCTGCGTGTTTCATGGGTCACTTGGGTGACGACTTCTTCACTGAGAACACAATAGATGACAAACATTCTGTTTCGACATCTTGACATAAACAATCTTTTTGCCCAAATGTTTTGGTGAACTGGAGAAGAAGGGGGGATGGTTTGATCCCAGTTCCCAGACCGGTATCGCACTTTAGGGATACCAAGAGTCAGGGTAACGCTGAGCTAGCGACATGTAGTGGACATGTTCTTACTATTGTTCAATCAATAGCTGACCGTCTGACAGACCAGTGGATTGGGCGGAGTGAGGATGTGAGGATTGAGGATGACTCGTCTCCCTGGTGGCGGTCGTTTTGGAACGGACTTCTGTCCTTGATTACGTTTCTATATTTAAAAAGAACACAACGGAGCACAGATGGCCTGGAGCCAGGAGAACACGCCACAGACAATTAGCCTCACAATGCACAATGTATGGCTGTTGTTCTCCTGCCATAGATACGTTTCTGTTCCTGGCTGAATGCGTTCAAACGCGGGGGATATGGAGGGCAGAACACACACACACACACACACACACACACACACACACACACACACACACACACACACACACACACACACACACACACACACACACACACACACACACACACACACACACACGCGCGCTGGTCTGAAACAGCAACCACACATATGTGTTTTATCAACTCTAAAACAATAAGGTAGAAGACGATCACACGTTCCGTCAACACCAGATTACATAACCCACACTACACACAGTCACTATTGTTTGTCTCTCCGTTAATTAGGATGCCCAGAGCCGTTGCCAGATAGAAGACAGCCAGTTGAGATTTGTTTGTTTTAAATATAGATAGAAAGATATAGACACATACGGAATTACAATCATGGCAAACAGATTCCCCGCTTACGGAGCTGTCAGACTGGAACGAGAGTTTGGGAGAGAGAGAGAGAGAGAGAGAGAGAGAGAGAGAGAGAGAGAGACTGAGAGAGACTGAGAGAGAAAAATGAAGAACACAGTGAGTGAGAGAAAGCAAACAAGTATGATGGCTTCTAAGTGTCCATTAAAGTCAAAGCACTGTTGTGTCTTTGGTGTGCCAACCAAACCAATAACGCATGATGTTGTCTCCCTCTTTACTCTCTCTCGTCATCTCTGCTTCTTTATCGATCTGCCACAGTTACCCATTTCTGCTGCTTCATTTGGAGTCTCTCTCTCACTCTCTTTCTCTCTCGCTCCTCTCTCCCATTCCCTCTCTCCCCCATTAGCGCCATCTCTCTCTCGCCCATTTCTCTCCCGTTCTCTCTGTGTGATGTTAGTCCCGCACCCTGCTGCTTCCCCCCCGACGCTCAGTTTGACTTTGCGTTGCGTAGTGTGGCAGAGATCATAATCCCACACTTTCATTTTCTAAATAAGTAGTTTTCCACCACAAAACACATTTGTAACATCGGGAGGTGAACTTACCCAGTAGACACAACCCTGTGGAGATTAAACGCCAGCATGGAAACATAAACATGGCCAGCTTCGTGGCAGAGGCTCCGAACACTCTCCCACCCCCAGCCCCTGTGGTGTACCCTGGCATTAGGACCCCATTCTCAGGCATTACCGACCCTCAGTGAGATGATCATCATTACTCTAGAGGTGAACTGTCCGTCAACACAAATTCAGGTTCCCTATGAGCCAGCTAGGAGACAGAAGGCGGGTCGTGTATCAAAATAAATGCCTTGTTGTATGTTCAGTGTTCCTATGAGCCAGCTAGGAGACAGAAGGCGTGTCGGGTATCAAAGAAAAAGCCTTGTTGTAGCATTGCAGCGACCCACTTGGTCACAGGCTGTGACCCACTTCGGTGAGCCGACCCACAGTTTGAAAACCACTGGTTTCTAGGGCAACCTCCTGGCCCTGATTCGCTGCACAGCTGCACCCTGATTGTTCCGTGGATAGTTCTCTTGCACAGTGCTCAAAGTGTAAGTGAACCCCGTGTTTCAGCTTAAGCCTCCACTGTGACGTAAAGAAAAGCCTTTTGGGCTGAGAGTTTTAGTTTTTGCCTGGGAGGGGTCATCCCCATGGGTACGACTCATGGCGACTTTGTGAAACTTTTCTTTTTAGCGAGTACACGCCGTTGAGCGTGAGCGATGTTGAGATTGAATGCGCCTCGCACCGCGGTGCTGAACCTTGCGGCTTAGCTGCTCAGACGGAGCTCCGCCCACACACTGTAGCTCCGCCCACACACACTGTGGCCCCGCCTCCTCTTCGTCTGGACGTCACAGGAAGAACAGGACTCGAGTTCGGAGTCCTGTGTAGAAAATTCACAACCCTCCCGCTATACACAGATTTTAGACCGCTTCAAAACGCAGCTACAAAATAGCAGAGTTGATGATCATAAGTAGAGTAGATAATGTTGGGTTGACTGGCACTTGAGACATTCAGGACAGAGGTTTGGTTCACTTGAAGAGCCGTTGAGGCTGTGTGGCCGATGGCTCTCAGAGTTTGACCCGATGTGAGCTCTCATCAGATTGAGGTTCATCTGGAAAACCAAGAGCTGTGAAAGAACACTGAAGTGGGGATGGATGGTTGGTGAGGGATGGACCAAGTAGAAGAATGAAGTTGGGGAGATTAAAGTGCAAGAGTGCAAAATAGCTAAGAGATCATTTCCTGGGATAGAGAGAGAGAGAGAGAGAGAGAGAGAGAGAGAGAGAGAGAGAGAGAGAGAGAGAGAGAGGAGAGAGAGAGAGAGAGAGAGAGAGAGAGAGAGAGAGAGAGAGAGAGAGAGAGAGAGAGAGAGAGAGAGAGAGAGAGAGAGAGAGAGAGAGAGAGCAGAAGAGCAACAGAGCAGATGATTGAAGTGTGTTTGTGCAGAGAAAGATAGGGAGAGAGAGAGGGAGCAAATGAGACAATCAATCAACTCAAACAGAAACACAGAAACACACACACACACACACGCCGCACACACACACACACACACACACACACACACACACACACACACACACACACACACACACACACACACACACACACACACACACACACACACACACACACACACACACAGATATGTCTAACCACCTGGTCATGAGTCCTCCAATAGGGACACACTGTGGGTTTACTAACCACCTGGTCATGAGTCCTCCAATAGGGACACACTGTGGGTTTATCTCCCTGCACATGTTGTCAACATGCACCACGACTCCAGATGAGGAAAACTTCACTTAAGAAGTTGACAATGTGGGGATACATGGTACTGCAGTAGTACTGTGATACATGGTACTGTAGAACTACTGGGTTGTAGAATACCAGATATTGCTCCATTGATTCTTGGCTGTAAGAGTAACATTGGACAAAGGCGTTCATTCTCTTTAAATGAAAGCACCAGGAAAGTGGACGTATTTACAGTATAAAGATTACAGTATTGCAATTAAATCTGGGACCGGTTCCAGGCAGCGGGCCAGGAAGCTGTAAAACCTCAAACCTGAAGTCTCATTTAAAGCAACACTGCTCTCTGGGGATTCTCCATTTCCAGAACTGTGCATTTTAAATCAGAGGTATATTCACTCGATCAGAGGTTTCAAGTAACGAAGTACAAATACTTTGTTACCTTACTTAAGTAGAGATTTTGGGTATCTATACTTAACTGGAGTAACTATTTTTACGTTAAAAAAAACACAAACAAAAAAACCTATCCAGATAATTCGCGTCATCGGATAGAGTGAATTTGATGGGTTGGATGAGAATAGAAACACATACCATTCTGACACCCTATTGGTCAGAGGTGTCAAAAGTATTCACATTCATTGCTCAAGTAGAAGTATAGATACTAGCGTTTAAAAATACTTCTGTAGAAGTTGTAGTATCAACTCAAGCTTTTTACTTAAGTAAAAGTATAAAAGTACTGCTTTCAAGTAAAACTACAGCTTTTTTGCCAAGTATGATCACACATACAAGGAATTTGGAATCAACGAATTCTTCATTTATCCCATCCGTGAATTAGTGACACACACACAGCACACCTCTATAGCACACTGCCCCACTTCCCCCCCAAAAAACATTTTTCTAAAGGCCATTTAATGACTATAATGTTAATGTTGAAAAAATTGGGATGCACCTGTTTCAGACACATTTATGCCCATTGAAATTAAACGCATATTAGTACAATGCAAATACATTAAAGAACCATATATTTGTACTACTGAGCATTAACATGTGTTTCATGGAGCGGAAGATATGATGACTAATTCCCTGTAAGTATTGGAATGGTGCAAAAAGTCAAACTTCAGAGGCATGTTATCAAAAGCATTTATTGGGAATTTAAATGTATGTATCCAAGCTTAGCTGCAGGAATTTAAGATGTAACGAGTAAGAACTGAGTTGTTTTTGCATCCAACCATTTAAAAAAATTCTTCCAGGTACGGCCAGGGATGTAGAAGGGTTGGCTGGTCTTCTTGGCTACCAACCTCCTCGCTGGTGCTATTTCCTTGTATGTGTGAGCATACTTGGCAAAAAAGCTGATTGTAATACTATAAGCCCCTTTGGCACGGCCTAAGCTTTTGTCCTTAAGGGCATTTTGTTCCCCTTGCTTTACTTTTATTTTAATACTTTAAGTAGTTTTGAAACCAGTACTTTTATACTTTTACTTAAGTAAAAAGCTTGAGTTGATACTTAAACTTAAAGTATTTTGAAACGCTAGTATCTATACTTCAATTTGAGTAATGAATGTGAATACTTTTGACACCTCTGCACTCAATGAACATGGGCGGATTCGAGAGAGAGAGAGAGAGAGAGAGAGAGAGAGAGAGAGAGAGAGAGAGAGAGAGAGAGAGAGAGAGAGAGAGAGAGAGAGAGAGAGAGAGAGAGAGAGAGAGAGCAAGAGAGAGCATCATATCTTACTGAAGCCAGGTCAAGAGGTTGCCATGGCGATGTATGATGCGTGCGTTCCACGAGCTGCTGATGTCCATTAGTGGAGGACATCCTGCTTCGTACCATGGGCAGCGCTGCTATAGGCTGAGTGGACCAACCACCCACAGCAGAGGTCCGGAGGTTAGGGAATCACTTCCATTGATCCATTGATTGTGTGAGGGTCATGAGGACCTCGACTAGAGACCACCCCCCCCTCCTCCTCCAAGGTGGACGGAGGATGTGAGGGTCGCTGGCCCAGGAACACGTCTCCCCCCCCCCCCCCCACCCTCCAGGATGGTAAACGCGGCAGGGGGGTGCGTGGTTTTGGGGAGATCAACACTGTGAGGTGATGAGTGTCTGGGCGCCAGACCCAGCAGCAGGGCCTCACACCTGAGGTGGGAACCGGCATGCAGACCGGGAGAGAATGAATCGAGATCTCTGTCCTTCGTACCGTAGAAATGCAGATCTCCATTCCAGAGGAATAGATGGCTTTGAAAAATTCAGCAACCGTCAGATTAAGATACAATTAATCAAATACATAAAATATTTGTATGGTCCACAAAAATACAAGAACATACAACTTTTTTACGATGTACAGCAAGTAGGCAGCATGTTGTGATCTGAACCACTCAGCGCTCTACTGTAGTATTCGATAGTACTACAGTCTAAACATAGACCTGCGCTAGTCAGGGACTGAGGTGACACAAATCATTGTTCTCCTTGACATACATTAGTTCTGGGGCAGTCACAGTCGAAGCGGTTTTGAGGTTAAAAATAAATTGGTAGCTTTATCTAATCTGATGAGACAAACTGATGTTTACTTCCTTCAGCCTTCCTTCTTAGTGTTTCACACGGATAGAAGAGGGGTTGACTGGAGACACCTGGTGGTGGATACAGTAGCGATCTCCTCGGACCGTTGAGTTCCCCCCCTGCTCCAACTTCCTGGGGTCAGGGTGTCAGAAGGTGGTGTCATGCTGCTCAGACTTCTGCCTGCGACCGTGCGTTACCGGCTGAACCGTGTGATCCCTCGTCGTTGACTCTCCGTCCCCCCCCCGTCCCCCCCGTCCCCCCGTCCCCCCTGCCCGGACCGATAAGCACCGCTGAGCCCACCCCATCGAGCTGTTGTACCCTCCTGAGACGGAGGACACACGCGGAGCTCCAGTTTATTCACAGGGATAATGAATCTTAAACCGCCTGCACACCCAGCGCAATTAGGCTCTCTCAACTGCCATTGATCAAGTGTTGGGGCCATCGATGGACTGCTCAGAGGTTTGCGTCTGGACGTAAATCCTGCTCTCCCCCCTCCCCCCCACCACCTCCTTGGGGCATCCTTCTCATATCTTGGAAGGTAGAACAGATACACTAAATAGTGTATCTGTTCTATCTCTCTCTCTCTCTCTCTCTCTCTCTCTCTCTCTCTCTCTCTCTCTCTCTCTCTCTCTCTCTCGCTCTCTCTCTCTCTTTCTCTCCCTCTCTCTCTCTCTCTCCTTCCCCTCTCTCTCTATCGTTGATCACAAGCTGATCACTTCAGTACTTTTTAGCTACACGGTTGCTCTTTTCCCTCTGCCCTCCTTCTGTCCTTCTCTCTGTCTCCCTGCCTGTCTGTCTGTCTGTCTGTCTCCCTGCCTGTCTGTCTGTCTGTCTGTCTGTCTGTCTGTCTGTCTGCCTGCCTACCTGCCTGTCTGTCTGTCTGTCTGTCTGTCTCCTCACCCTCTCCCTATCGTCTGGGCTCCCTCCCATTGGAGCCGGCATGAGTTACGATGTTGACAGAGCCAGTGTCGGCCGCTTGGCTTCAGGTCTGACTGAATGTGTGGTCGGACTGCGTGCCAGGAAGCTGGTATCAGCTTCCTGTCTGGAGCTGCGGTCGCTGGTAAGCATGGGCAAAGACACGTCTCAAACAAGACATTGATGGTAGCCGGTAGCCTGTGATGATCCGCGGGTCCTCTTCTAGAGAGACTTCCTCTCCTAGAGAGACCTCCACTTCTAGAGAGACCTCCTCTTCTAGAGAGACCTCCTCTTCTAGAGAGACCTCATCATCTAGAGAGCCTTCCTGTGACTGTGAGACCTAACCTCCCCCACAATTCAGTGTTTTGGCTCTCAGACCCGACTGCGCTCCACCATCTGTCGTTAGCACGTCCAGCTATTCCTCCACCCCCGCGTTTCAGCCTCAGCGTGTCACTTCCTGTGGCCAAACGGCGGCGGTTGGCCCCGGGGGCCGGGTGCGGTGTCCCTCTATACGGCGGCTCTGTGGAGTTGTGGCGCCTACAGGTGTCTCCCTGGCTGCCCACGCTGAGATCCGCAGAGGGACCAGAGGAACGTGTCAGGACGGCCATGGTCCAGAGACATTCTGCTCGCTGGAGTTGATGAGCATGTAGGGATTATGGGAGAAAATATTATGGAGAAGAAAGTCGTGCTTAAAAAAAGAATGAGGAGAACCAACATACTGAAATCACCCCCTTTGGAAGAATGATTTGGAAACAATTTTCCAAGTGATTTTACAATCGCAACAAGGAGTTGTGAATCTAGATTCTGAAACGGTTTCTTTACCAGAAGGTCAGGAGCACAAACTGTTTCCAAAATTCTAACCATGTTTATTTTCCCTCATTCCCAGCACAGAGAGGCGCAGCAGAGAAATAGGGTGAGATCCTGGCAGAGACGGATATGTATTGATTCTGGGAGCTTTGAAGGACATTGAATGAAAGTTTAGGTTGAATTGTGTGGAATTCAACTTTTTCTTTTAACCGTATATCTCTGCCTCGCTCTCTATCTCTCTCTCTACCTCTCTCTCTCTCTCTCTCTCTCTCTCTCTCTCTCTCTCTCTCTTTCCCTCTCTCTCTCTCTCTCTCCTCCCTGAGACTAACAACCCTAGTACTGCCTGTCTATTGTCCATCTGTGATGAAAATAGATGGCAAGGGACGTTAACGCTTGTTACATTTTCAAGCTCTCTCCCTCTGTCTCTATCGCTCTCAATCTTTTTCTCTCTCTCCATCTCTACATCACTCTTTCCCCTCTCGCTCTTTCTCTCTCTCTCCCTCTCCCTCTATTTCTCTCCCCCCTCTCCCTCTCTCTCCCTCTCTCTCTCTCTCTCTCTCTCTCTCCCCTCCCTCTCTCTATCTCCCTCTATTTCTCTCTTTCCCCCCTCGCTCTCTCTCTCTCTCCCTCTCTGTCTCTATGTCTCTCTCTCCCTCTCCCTCTATGTCTCTCTCTCCCCCCCCTCTCTCTTGCTCTCTCTCCCTCTCTGTCTCTATGTCTCTCCCCCCCCCTCTCTCTCTCCCTCTCTCCCTCTCCCTCTATGCCTGTCTCTCCCTCCCCCTGTCTTATAACCAGTGCCGGCAGCCAGTCAGCGGCCTAGTTTCCATAAACAAAGCAGGGGAGATACAGCTCAGTGGAATATGCATGAGGAGGCTTTAAAATGGTTAACATCTACGCCTCCTCACACACATGTGGTTGTGTGTCTGTTCCCATGAGGGCTCTGGTGTGATGCAAGACACCCCAACACCCGGCCCCCCTCCCCTCTCCTCTGCCAGTATTTGTGTGTATTTTCAAGCTCCTGTGATGTCAAAAATGTTCCATCTGTCGTGTGAAGACGGCTCGTTGTCAATCTAGCCTAGCATCAGACTTGACACGTGCACACACGCATGCGCACACACACAGAAGGAGTAACTACAGTGTAGGGCGAGGGAGGGGCTGAGGGGTGTGTGTCTACAACGCGCTGAGCTGAGCCATTCGTCACATGTCACAGTTGACTTTGATCAAAGCACAAGCTGCTCAATCACAACAAAGTACGCCATTCACTTTATGTCAGTCTGCGCGTGTGTGTGTGTGTGTGTGTGTGTGTGTGTGTGTGCGCGCGTGTGTGCGCGTGTGTGTGTGTGTGTGTGTGAGTGTGTGTGTGTCTGTAGTATATTGTTGATGACGTTTGTGGGTAGTGTGCACAGAGACAATCCCTATTCATTAAAGGAGCTGTACGTAAGATTTAGGAGCTCAAGTTTGATCTGTAAGTCTCACACCTTAATGTTTTCACTAATAATGATCCATTTCATTAAAGGGATACTTCACCGGTGGAGATATGAAGGTTATATGAAGTAAATAATTCTATGTATTATAAATTTGCAAATCCTAGCCTAAGAAAAGGCAGAAGGTGTCTCCCTGGCTCAAAAGTAAGAAATCCTCAAACTACCATAGTGCATTGCGCTCGCTGCTCCGCCCTCCTGTTTTTTTTAGAGGGGAAAGGACCCATTATACTAGCGCGAGTCGTAGTGTGAGCAAACTTTGTGTAAACATATCCCTGTGATACATTGACTAGTTTAGACTTCTGCTCTCCTTTTTTCAAACACATCATTTGTATATTACTGTACAGCATAAAAACATTTGCTAATTGCAGTAGCTCATCATATCAATTGTTTTACTCAACCTTCTCCCAAGTTGAAATAAGTGTTTATCTTATACAGAAGGCCGACTTTAGTATAACTTCACTTCGGTTAGTAAACAAATCACAACAACCAACATGAATTAGAAGTTTTATTCTTAAAAAAATATGAACTATTTAGAAAAATATAACGTGTAGGGTGTGTTTGCTAGAGTCAAAATAGTCACAGCTCATCTTGAGCATCTACTGTCTCCTGGTAGCCACGGTACTGCCCATCTTTGTGCTGGGTAATTAGCGCTGATGGCCTGGACAACACAGGAAGTCTAAGAAAGAAAGAAAACAACATTAGCAAAGCAAGATAAATTATGCCTTGAGTAGCCTATACAGCATTATACAGACTTCAAGCTAACGTAACGTAGCCTATGCTCTGCCAATAAGATCGTCTACTTTCGGATAACTACATTGTCACGTTCCCCCGGACACAAAACTATTGTAGCCAATGTGTAACTAAAAAAACCAAACATGGAAACACCAAAGAACTGGAAACACCAGGCTTTGGCTGGTGTTTCCGGTTCACTTTCTGGAAACATGCATCCTATACCCAACTGTTCAGATGAGGCGTAAAACCTGGGTGAGAGGTTACACACATGGCCCCATCCTCACCAGATTCAGCCATTTATTCTCGAAGAAACTGGCATCGCCGAAAGGTGAACAGAGCAAACCGGCACGCTTCAGCCCCTCGTCCTCGGCAACAGGCAAGGCTTGTTCAGCTGCAGCCGCAGCTGAACAAGCCTTGCCTGTTGCCGAGGCCTGTTGCCTGTTGGCCTCCTTCTGTATTTGTGTCAATTCTTCCTGGCTGTATTCTTGCTCATACGAATCGCCCTGAATGTCCAAATCCAACAATAGATTTTCAAAATCCACTTTGGCTGTTTCACATTGCAAATTTGCAAAAGTGTTGAAGAAACATGGCGAACATTGTGTTCACATCTCGTACGCGAGCTCCCGCACCCCCTCATTCCTTATCAGTAGGCTCACAAATTTGCGGAACCAGTGGTTTGTAGGCAAGCAAAACCAGTGGTTTGCTTGCCCTTCTAGAAGGCAAGCAAAGTCATACTGAGATGACGTCACACGCGTCATTTCACGTCATTTCAGGAGAAAGTTGTATCAGGAAAGCGAGCCAAGGGAAGACTGGGTTAGACTGGGCCCCCCCTGGCCCGACACTCACGTCCTTCCTGTTTGTTTGTCTCTTTTAGGCAGAGCCCACACAAACACTCTGCTACTATACTGCAATATGCATGGATTTAAATACAGGAGAGAGAGAGAGAGAGAGAGAGAGAGAGAGAGAGAGAGAGAGAGAGAGAGAGAGAGAGAGAGAGAGAGAGAGAGAGAGAGAGAGAGTGGGTGGGCAAGCCTCCGAAATGTCAGCATGTAGAGAAGAGACAAGATTACACAGAAAAGAGATGAGGGAGGGAGAGAGAGAGGGAGAGAGAGAGAGGGAGAGAGGGAGGGAGGGGAGGGAGGGAGGGAGGGAGGGAGGGAGGGAGGGGAGGGGAGGGGAGGGAGGGATGGGAGGGGAGGGGAGGGAGGTGAGGGAGGGACAGAAAAGAACAGAGAAAAAGAGAGTGATCGAGTGTTTGATGGAGAGAGTGGGTGTAGGAGAAACAGATGGTGAGGAAAAGACAGGAAAGTATGTTAGCTATAGAGACGGAGAAAGAGAGGTAAGGGGAGAAGAGGAAGGAGAGGAGAGGGTTGGATCAGGAGGAGGAACACAGTGAGTGTGGACATTAAGATGTAGTAATATGCGTAGATAGAGAGAGGGACAGGGGGAGGGAGGAGGTGTTGAGGGAGAAGAATGTGTGAGCGGGAGATAACAGGAGGATACACAGGGAGAAAAGAAAGCATTTACCGAAAGAGTGATAGGAGAGAGGAAAGGCAAGGACCTTCCAGCGGGAGGGAGGGGCGAGCAGAGGAACAGGAGGCGGCTCGGAGTTGACCGGATCACTGAGCCAGATGGTGGAGATGTTGGAAAAGAAACAACCTTCTACATAAAACACCAACATACTCTGTATGTTGGTGTTTTATGTAAATCGTTTTATGGAAATCGACAAGGTTGCTGGTTCATATTCTGAGGCCTATAAACCCCATCACTGCCGGTGTGCCTCAGAGCAGTGCCTCCTTTGATACACATGCGTCAGCTACACTGCACTCGTAAACATCCTGTCCTTCTGACCGTACGTGGTGTGGCTCCATAATGATTACACGACTGGAAACGGCGTCATGGTTTGAAGAGTACGAGTGTGGGGGAGGGGGGGAGGAGGAGAGCATAAGGACCTTAAGCGTCTCATGAAGTATCAACACATTATGTAAGCAGTCGTTTCAGTGTTATTGGAAACAGAAGCTCTGTTCTGTCCACGCGCTGTGCTTCATTATACAACCCTCGTAAGCGTTACGCACAACAATATTACAATTTAACATCCAGACCAAGAGAAACTTAGAGGAGGGTTCCATGAATGTTTTAGGTACTGCCCTTGTTGATTGAATGATTACCCATTGTAACATTATGTTGAAAAGGAATATGTGATGAACCTGAGCAGAGAGGACCGGAACTTTAAGGAGAAGCCTGGAGAAGCCCGGTGGCATCATGGGCCCGGTTGTTTGTTGTTTGTCGCCTGGTTGTTGGTTTGTCGCCTGGTTGTGGGTTGGTTGCTGATGGTCGCTGTGGGCCTGGTTGTTGGTTGTTGGTTGGTTGCTGAGGGCCTAGTTGTTGGTTGGTTGCTGTGGGCGTGGTTGTTGGTTTTTGGTTGTTGCCTGGTGGCTGATGCTTTCTCTTCATGCGTGAACACCTCAGCAGATCAGAGCCAGAGAGTCAATGCTTCCCCCAGTAACCCCCTGAGAGAGGAGTGCAGGCGGTGGGCAGACTGGAGAAGGAGGAAAGTCAGGTGGAGAGTGGGGAAGCCTGGGGCTCAGTCTGTTATCACACCGGGCCGAACCAGTTCCCCCCTCCAAACCCCCCATACCCCCCACATCCCCCATACCCCCCAGACCCCCAAGATCCACCAGATCCACCAAACCCACCAGTCCTACTGTGTAGAACCTCCTCACACAAATGTTGTTGTGTGTCTGTACCCATTAGGGCTCTGGTGTGATGCAAGACACCCCAACACCCGGATGCCCCACGAGTCAACACTTGTTTCCTGGTTTGTAAAAACAAAATATATATATATATTTCACGTAAATGGATGTTGCTGTCTGAATCAGATATAAATAAACTTATTTCTACTGTGGCTACATGGTGTTGACCCGTTTAAAGACAAATTTTTCCCTCAATTTACTGACGGTGGTCTAGTTTGTGGTTGCCAATTACGAAAGAACGTCCCCGCCTCCAGCGAGATTATTTGTTGGAAGAACGAGAGACGCCTTCCCCCCGATTTGATCAAGTCTGCCTTTGGACTTTAGATATTAATCCAAACTCTGGGAAACTATGGTTCACCACACAGATGGAGAGCAGAAAAACATTCTGCTGTGAACATCTTTCACAAGAAGAAAACCAGAAAGGGAAACAATATAGGGTGAATAGTTTTACATAAAAACATGTGTGGGTTTGTGTGTGTGCGTGTTTCGTGTGAATTTCTCTGGTACTCTCCCTCCCAGTATCTCTCCCTTTCCTTTGCAGTGTGTTCACACAAATTGGGCCTGGTTACATTCAATTCACAAACAGAACATCCACATATATATTAAAATATATGACCTTGAGGCTTCCGGGAAGATGGCGGAGAGAGTAAACGCATAGTTAACTAGCTTTCCAGAGTCGGTAAAATATTCCCACTATTCAGACATAACTCGACAAACAAAACTAGAGTATGAGTGGGACAAAAAAGAAAAGTAGTCAGAAAATCAACAAAAAGCAAAACAAAGCAGCAGAGCAACCCGTAACGGAAGAAATCTCTGAATACGAGGCTAGCGAACACGAGGTTAGCGAACACGAAGAAGAGACAACCGAGAACATGGACAGCGCGGAGACGCTAAGAGTCGGGCTTGCTACTATCAGCAAGGACATCAACAAACTTAAACAAGAACTACGCCATGAGCTGATCACATTTAAAGACGAGCTGAAGAGAGAGATGAAGGAGGAAATCACCAAACTCCGGCAAGAAATAGACCGTCAGCTAAAGGAGAACAACAACGACCTAAAGGCACAACAGGTGAGCATCAGCGAGGCTCAGGGGCGCATAGCAGAAGTCGAAGAGTGGAAAATGGAGGCCAGTACCGCGCTGTCGGAGATGATGGGGCAGACGCGCCGAATGCAAGAGAAAATAACTTATCTCGAGGGGAGATCAAGGAGAAACAACATCAGAATCGTTGGGCTACCAGAAGACACGGAGGGGAGCTCGGCAGCCATATACCTGGAGCAGCTTCTAAAAGCCGAACTCGAGCTCCCGGAGGGGACCAACCTCCAGATCCAGCGAGCGCATCGAGCCCTAGCCCAGAAACCGACCCCGAACGCTGCGCCCAGGTCAATTATTGCCAACTTTCTACAGTTCGAGACGAAGGAAATGATTTTGAAGAGAGCCTGGCAGAAAAAGCTAAAAGTAGGAGGCAAACAAATCTTCTTTGATCATGACTATCCTACAGAAATTGTTCAGAAACGAAAGGCATACGGGGGCATTAAAAGCACTGAAGGAGAAGGGAATTTGTTTCCAGACGCCGCTCGCCAAGATGCGAATACACTGGAACAACGGAGTGAAGATGTATGACAGTGCCATTGAAGCGGCGCGGGACATGAAGGAAAGAGGCTACACTGCGGACGTACCAGGAGGAGACACCGGAGCCGCGGCCGAGGGAAGGATGCGAGGAGCGGCAGAATGGCAGCGAGTGAGAGGGAAAGACCGGGGACCCGACCCGGCGCAGCGAGCAAGAGACAAGCTACAAAACTATCAGTGGAAATAATAAGTTCTATAAGTTCTAATAAGTTCTGCTTAAAAGAAGGTATGGGAAAGGATCATAATAACAGACTGGAATAAAAAGACTAATTAACAAGCACTGTACGGCACTAAGTGGATAAACAAAAAAAAACAAAAAAGACTGACAGAAGTATAGATCCACAGTGTGAGTATCTGAACATTTTCGGACTTCTTTAGTTTGAATAATATATTAAGAACCGACTGGGAGAGGTCGAGGTACTTAAGTTGGACATGTATAGGATCTGTGATACCCCACAAGTTGGGCGCGTACCTAGGTCTAGGGAGGGGCCCTTATTAGAGATGAGGATATCCCCTTCAGCCACTGACGGGGACGCGGGGAGGAGTAAAAGAATACCCCATGTTTGGAAGTTCAGGAGGTATTTGGTTTGTGTTCAGTTATATGTTCATGTTTATGTAGTTTGTAACGGTTTGGGAGAATATTTTCAGAGAGCAGTAAATGACTAATAACATCAAAATAATGTCGCTGAAAGTGAATGGGTTAAATGTACCAATGAAAAGAGAAAGGGTGATGACAAAATTGAAAAAGGAAAAAGCACAAATTATTATTAATTATTTTCTGTCTAGATTAGAACATGAAAAATTGAAAAGATACGGCTACAGGAGCTTATACTACAGTACATATAAGGAGGGACGCAGGAGGGGAGTTGCAACATTAATACCAAACACAACACAATTCTATTACGAAAAGGAAATCAAAGACAAAGAAGGAAGGTATATAATAGTAAAAGGAAGAATAGAAAATGAACCAATCACACTGGTAAATGTATATGCACCCCCAGAAAGCGACAAATACTTTTTCAAGTCCCTCTTTGACGTCATAGCAGTAGAAACAGAGGGAATCCTTATCTGTGGGGGCGATCTAAACGTTGTCATGAATCACAATATGGATACAACGAGTCTCAAAATAACTAAAATGCCTTTAACAAGATTTGTCAATATGTCACTAGAAGAGATGGGGATGACAGATATATGGCGAAGTCTGCATCCTTTGGAAAAAGACTTTAAGCACTATTCCGCTGCACATAAAGTTCATTCAAGGATAGACTATTTTCTACTGAATACAGGGGATAAACACAGAGTGAAGGAATGTAAAATAGGAGGGGCAGACGTGTCTGACCATAATCCACTCTATTTAAAAATGTGTTTAAGTAACAGGAAACGAAATACTGTATGGAGACTGAATGTAGGAATATTGAACAATGAACAACGAAAAGAGAAGGTAAAAGCAGAAATAAAAAGTTGCATAGAGGAAAATAACAATGGAGCAGTAGACCCAACAATATTATGGGATGCCATGAAGGTTGTGATAAGGGGGAAATTGATAGCGGAAACTGCGCATGCAAAACGATTTCAATTAGAATCATATAGAACACATACTGAGAGACTGAGGGAATTAGAACAGGGATATCAAAGAACAGAAGATCCAAAGGTATATCAACAAATCAAGGAAGTAAAAAAAAAGATAAATGACATATTATTAGACGAGGTTGAAAAAAGGAACAAATTCTTCAAACAAAATTATTACGAAGCAGGCTCAAAGGCGACTAAATTGCTGGCGAGACGTATACGTAAACAACAAGCACTTAGTAGTACATAAAATCAGAGATCCACATACAAGTGAATTAACAGATAAACCGGAGGATATAGAGAACATCTTTTGTGGATACTACAAGGAACTATATACACAACCCACATCTGAATGTGAGGAGGAAAGGAAGCTATTTTTAAATTCTTTGGATTTACCATCAATTGGTAGCATACATTAACGACCAATATTACTATAGAAGAAGTGAAAGATGCAATAAAGACACTAAAAAATAATAAATCCCCAGGTAGTGACGGATACCCAGCAGAGTGGTACAGGATGTTCGGGAAAGAGCTGACGCCACTACATCCCAAAACCAGGGAGGGACAAGGAACACTGTCAGAACTATAGACCAATCTCATTATTAAATGTAGATTACAAAATATATACCACAATTATCTCCAAACGATTGAATACTTTTATAACAGAACTGATAGAGGAAGATCAAACAGGATTCATTAAAGGACGTCAAACACATGATAACATTAGAAGGGCCCTGCATATTGTAGATCAAGCACAAAAGGAAAAACAAAGTACTATATTAGTAAGTATTGATGCAGAAAAGGCATTTGATTTGGTAAATTGGGAATTCTTATATAAAGTATTAGAACGATTTGGATTCAATAATAAGTCAATACAATGCATAAAGACATTATACCACCAGCCCACTGCTAGAATCAAAATAAATGGAAACCTAACTGACAAATTTAGTATACAGAGATCAACTCGGCAAGGCTGTTGTTTGTCACCCACTCTTTTTGCGCTTTTTATCGAACCTTTGGCACAAGCAGTACGCCAAAATGAAGAGCTTAAGGGAGTTATAGTAAATGGCAAGGAACATAAAATAGGACTTTTCGCGGATGACGTCGTAGCCTTCCTCGAACAACCGAATAAATCACTACCTGCGTTGATGAAGCTGCTCGAAATGTACGGACACCTTTCGGGATATAAAGTAAATGTTTCAAAAACACAAATTTTAGCACTTAATTACACCCCACCAAAGGAGATTCAGGAAGCATTTCACTTAAATTGGAATCTAAAGAAAATTAAATATCTAGGGATTACCATCACAAAAGGATTATCTAAATTTTATAAAGCCAATTATAACAAGATAAATCAGGAGATACAAAAAGATACGGAAAGATGGTCTACTTTACCACTAGATCTTAACTCAAGAATTGAGATTATCAAAATGAATGTACAACCAAGACTTCTTTATTTATTCCAGTCCCTACCAGTAGAGATCCCCCAAACCCAATTTGTGACCTGGGAAAGGATAATATCTCGGTTTATTTGGGGAGGCAAAAAACCAAGGGTTAGGTACGAAACTCTCCAGTTGCCAAAAGATAAAGGAGGTATGGGTCTCCCAAAACTGAAAGAGTACTTTTACGCTGCCCAATTTAGGCATATTATATGCTGGTGTATGCCAGATTACACGGCTAAATGGAAAGACATGGAAATAGATTTTGTAAAATATCCTATCCAGAGCCTTATTGGAGATCAAGAAATATACAAAAGGATTAAAAAATAATATAGATTCAATTACAACATTCACACTTGAACTATGGTTCAGAGTTATTAAAAAATATAGGATAAAGAAAGAAACAAAAGTTCTTAGATGGGTAGCATTTGACAGTAATTTTAAATCAGCTGAATATGATAAAGGATTCAAGCAGTGGGTAGACAAGGGAGTCACGGCATGGTGTACTTTAGAGAAGGATGGGGCACTGGAGAGTTTCCAAAACATGAAAGATATATATAGTTTGGATAAACGGGAATTCTACAGGTACCTACAACTAAGGGATTATTATAAAAAAGAAATCGAGATAGACCCCTCCACAGAAGTGAATGGTGTGATCCAAATTATAATGAATACATACAAAGGGAAGAAGATAAGAATCATATCTGCTTTGTATAAAACATTGACAACAACTAAACATTCAACTAAATACAGAGTTTAATACGAAAATTTCGGATGATGAAAACACATCAAACAACCACTAATTCGCGGATATGGAGGGAGTTCTCTTGGAAAAATCTGGTTCGTTTTTTTATCACGCCCAAGGTCAAGAGCAAGTATAATAACGCAAATTTAACATGTTGGAGAGAGTGTGGAGTAAAGGATGCTGCAGACCACTCACACATATTTTGGAAATTTCATAAAGTGTTTAAGTTTTGGGGAATTGTACATGAAACTGTACAAAAGATACTAGGTTACAATATTCCAATGAGCTATATGATACTATACCTTTGTAATTTCAATTCTGCCGAAGAGAGTATAAGAGTGAGAGATAAATATTTGGTTAAAATACTACTGATAGCTAGTAAGAAGGCTATAACTAGGAAATGGGGTAAGGTGGAGCCTCCTTGTAAGGAAGAATGGATAGGCATAGTGGAGGAAATCTATGTCATTGAGAGACTGACACACCGCCTAAGACTACAACAAGCACAACTCGAAGAAAAGTGGGAGAAATGGATCATATTCATAACCAAAACCAGCGACGTGGAATATAGACAGGAACAAATTACTTAGACGAAGACACGAAGAGAAAATAAGAACTGCTAGAAATGTAACACCCAAGCCAAACTTTCTGTTTGGTTTCTGTTTTTTTTTTTTGTTTATTGTGTTATTTTTGACTATGGACTGTCTATGTGAATTTTGCAATAAAAATTTGAGTGAAAAAAAATATATATATGACCTTACTTGTTCATATGGGGAGACAGGTCTGTGTGGAGGAGGTGATGAGGGCGGCCTGTGGCTCAGGAGGTAGAGCTGTTCTGCTGGGAACCGGAAGGATGCCGGTTGGATCTCCGGCTCCTCCTAGCTGAGTGTCGAGGTTTCCCTGAGCGAGACGCCTCACCCTGACTGCTTCGACGAGCTAGCATGACTGCCACCGCTGTGAATGTGTGCATGAATGGGTGAATGTGAGGCAGTATTGTAAAGCGATTTGAGTGGCCACTGGTTAGGTAAGCGCTGTATTATTGTACTCCATTTACATGTACCATGAGGACTCTCCATCTTGGTGTTCATTTAGCCTCCCCTCCCCCCCCCCCCCCCCCCCCCCCTCCTACTCTGACGGGCCACCTTCCCCTCCTCCTCTCGGGTTCAGTGAGGGGCCGCAGTAACGCCGCTTCTCGAGGACACACCGCGGCCACTGGTAGTATTCTACGGGGAGACGCGGGGGCGTGTGGATGAGGAGGATTACTGACTCATTATTATCTTGCTTATACGGTCACTCATTAATTATGTCAACTATCCATATTAGATGGATTTACATTAAGCATTTACATCTCTACTATACATGAGCATGAACGCACACACAGACACACACAAGAACTGACACACAAGCACTGACACATATGCACTCATGGACAAAACAGAAAAAGAATACTATGCCTTAACCTGATTCAGCATTTCTGCATTTTCCAAAGCTACGTCAAAAGTCCCAGAAGGTTTATTGGCCCTAGATTTATGACCACCCCCTGAGCCCCCCAAAGGTCAAGAAGAAAGCTCCTGAGATGGGAAGCAGTCTGGGATCCCTCATTTCAGGGATGGTCCGGAGAACCATAACTGAACTACAAAGTAGTAAAATAATGTAATGTGATGTCCATGGTGAGCTGGCTGGTGATCTGGTTGGTGAGCTGGCTGGTGAAATGGTTGTTGAGCTGGCTGGTGAGCCGTTTGGTGAGCTGGTTGGTGAGCCGCCTGGTGAGCCGGCAGGTGAGCTGGCTGGCTCATGTAAATGGGGCTTGTAGAAGGTGTTCAGAACTATCCTGAATTTGTAATGTTGATTAATTTCTTGAAGATGCTTATTTTGCCACGACCAATAGACAGGCAGCACTCTCTCATGCTCCGATTCATACATTCACACATCACTTCAAAACCTACGATGGGCAAAAGGGCATTACCATAGCAACGGCAGGCAAATTAGTCTGATTTTAAGAATGAACGAAAGTATCCATGGCTGCAGTGATTAGTCATCCTCTTAACGAGCAGCTCCTGTCCTCGTGAGGTTTGGTGTTGGAGCTGAGGGAGGAGGAGAGGATAGGGGAGGAGGAGAGGGAGGAGGAAAGGGAAGGGAGGAGGTGAACTCTGAGCCTCCATTCGTCGGGGTTGGGGGGGGTGGGGGGGGGGGTGGATCCTCAGAGGAAACCCAGGAGGTGAGGAGTGAGAAGGGAGGCGGAGGTGAGGGTGGTGTTACTTTTACATGCTTCATTTTGGAGACGATGTGTGTAGGTGTAAACATGGCATGTTCTTGGTTTTCACTACACTTTAGACTCAAATACAAAGTGAACCTCTAAATCCAAAGTGACTGACAGTTGACTCAGGGTTCAGTAGATTCAACATGTTGATCCTTTAGTAACAGGTCCTCTACACCTACAGGCCTCCTTAAGGAGGCCACCTTAAGGAGACCTACAGTTAGAGAACCCAGTAGGCCCTACTCCCCCCTCCCCCTCTTCTAGTACTGGACTAGTTTGCAAGCTGGACGAATCCCAGTGGACCCCCTTGAGGTGATCCGACCCGG
>NC_044049.1:20130094-20405094 GCF_902167405.1 Gadus morhua | reverse complement strand
TGGATAAAAGAGGGGGTAGAGGGATCTTGAGGGATGGAGGTTTGGTGGAAGGGCAAGGAGGGTGCGAGAGGTGGAGAGGGGTGGTGTGGAGGAGGAGGAGTGGGGTGGAGGGGGAGGAGGGTGTGGAGGAGGAGGAGGTGTGGAGGAGGAGGAGAGGGTGGAGGAGGGCGGTGTAGATGGTGGTGTGATAGGGACGGGGGTATGCAGAGAAATAGGTTGAAAAGATCTTCAGAAGACGATAGTGGCGGATTAATTATAGATCAAACCTGCGACAGGTCGTTAGAAACACGTGTCTCCTCTCCCGTCTTCACAGCCTTCTTCCTCCTCCTCCGCCTCCCACTCCTCCTTCTCTCCTTTGAATCCTTCATCTTCCTCAGTATCTGCTCTTCACTCCGTTCTCTGGTGTCACAACTCGGTGACCCAGCTCCCTATTCACTGTCTTCCTGAGAGAGAGAGAGAGAGAGAGAGAGAGAGAGAGAGAGAGAGAGAGAGAGAGAGAGAGAGAGAGAGAGAGAGAGGGCAGAGAACCGGACCTCAGCCTCTAACCCCTCTCTCGTTAGCAGGCTCTTCTCTCTCTCTCTCTCTCTCCCCCCTGTCCTCCACCACACGCACACACACACACACACACACACACACACACACACACACACACACACACACACACACACACACATACACACACACACAGACACACACCCACCAATACATAACTCTGCTAATGTGTAGCACTAAACTCCGCCCAGTTGACAGCAGAGATAAGAAGAGAGCTGCAGCCGTCCGACGCCGCACTGCAGGTCTCTCTCTCTCTCTCTCTCTCTGTCTCTCTCTCTCCGTCTCTCCATCTCTCCCTCTCTCCCTCTCTCTGTCTCTCTCTGTCGCTTATGCTTTGAGATCTGTCTCCTGCTCTTACTGTCTCTCTTTCGCTTTAATCCACACACACACACACACACACACACACACACACACACACACACACACACACACACACACACACACACACACACACACACACACACACACACACACACACACACACAAGGGACTAGTACTCTCTCTCTCTCTCTCTCTCTCTCTCTCTCTCTCTCTCTCTCTCTCTCTCTCTCTCTCGCTCTCTCTCTCTCCCACGGTTTGGATCTCAGCTGAGGACTCCTGGGTCTGGAAGTTCCTCTTTAATCCTCGTGTGAAGTGGAGGGGAGAGATAGGGGTCTCTGTCCCCCCCCCCCCCCCCCGATTCTCTGAGGCTGGGGGGAGACTTCCGGAACAAACCCATAGGAGACGTCGGGAGTAACAAGATGGAGGGGGTGAGTGGGGGGAGAGATTGGCGGAGGGAGGGGGAGGGGGAGGAGGGAGGGGGAGAGGTAACATCATGAGGCCGGAGGATGGTTTGTCAGGAGTCTGAGTTCGCCACAAAATGGCCCCTTCGGTGGTGCTGTGTACATTGTTCACGTGCACACACATACGCATGTGCACGGGCACACACACACAGGCAATAACCCTCACATTACTGGATCTGGACAGCTATTCTCTGTAACTGTTAACTTTATCGTTATCCTCAGTAACAGCAGTTCCCATAGCAACGACCCCATCCTCCCAGCTCCCTGACCCACTGGGTTTGATGGGGTTGTTTCTCAGATTCTTCTGATCCCACCTTCCAGAAGTGTCAGCTTCTCGTATTCCCCTGGACTTGATTCACCACAGTATTCACATTAGATCTGTTCTGGATTCTGTTCTGACACCTGATTGAGTTTTATTTTTCCCAAAAGGTACTGTGTTAAATATTCCTTATTTCTGCTTTCCCTCCGAAACCCCCACCTCTCCCCCCTGTGGCCCACGGGTCTTAAGAACCGTTGGAACTCGTCTGTAAAGACGGTTCAGTTCCCGCTCCGCCTAAAGTCGTCTCCTGGGCTCACTGGAGGCCCAAAGGGTGGATACTCCACCAGCTAGAGCGAGTCTGTAGAGCATCATGGAGAATGAGGAGGGCATAGGTCCAGTGAAACACTCACTTCTGTCAGGAACTACGTTACTAAACATTTGGTAGAGGAAGCAAAATCATTGAGTCATTTCCTATTTAAGGAATCGCTGATCTGTGGCTCCCAATCTGCCTTCCCATTTGAGGAGCGAGTCAACAGGACCCATCCACCTGTCCAGGCGGTTTGTGGTCGCCTGGGATCAGCAGAACGCCAGCAGTACTGACTGCTGTGTGGAGAGACCACCAGTGATAAGGAACACTCAACCGTGTATTATTAGCCGGCAGGCAGGAGAGAAAAGATTCACATAAGGAATCCCACCCACACCTCATGAAGAGGCATTACTGCTTGCCAATTTCAGTCCATTTTTTTATGCTGTTTGGCAATATCTCTGCAGATACCAGTGCCAACAATTTGAATGACATTGGGCTAAATGGTTGAGAATTTAGATGGTAGATGGCATCAAAATGCAATTGATGTCGATGCAAGGATATTTTTTTATCGAAATGGAAAGAGAATATTTGCATTAATTAGCATTGTAATTTCATAATTAAAGTATCCAATTTTAATCCCTGCATTTACTTATATTGCACTTTTTGTGCCAGGCAGCAAAACCAAGGAAGGCTTTACAAGGGAACATTTGAGTACAATCACTAAGTTTTGAATCAGGAGAGTAACCAGGTAAACAGCAGAGATCTGACTACTGCACTGATTCTGTAAACCAAACAGCTGGCCTACAGTCAGGTGGGAAATGAAGTCCACGCATTGTTCCCTGATTCTATAGACTAGGCTCTAGATTGGAATGCACTTAAGAGTCTACCACAAATCGTGAGTTTATAACTTCTTTCCTTAGTTTCAGAACTCAGCAGTTTTAGGAAGTACACACATAGAGGGGTGTTCCCACACACTACCTCAGCCTGGTGTCTAATTGGTGATGACTGATGATGGTGCAGTCCTAATCCACTAAAACCTCAGAACAGCCTATCAGAACTGCCTCTCAGAACAGCCTCTCAGAATAGCCTCGAAGAACAGCCTCCCAGAAAAGCCTCTCAGAACAGCCTCCTAGAAAAGCCTCTCAGAACACCATCTCCAAGAACAGCCTCTGAGAACAGCCTCTGAGAACAGCCTCTCAGAACAGCCTATCAGAACTGCCTCTCAGAACAGCCTGTGAGAACAGCCTCTCAGAACATCCTATCAAAACTGCCAATCAGAACAGCCTATCACAGGGCAGATCCATCATGACGCCTTTGTGTGTGTGAGTGTGTGGAGTAAGCTGTAAAATAGAGAGAATTGAATCCTTCAGACCCAATAAACGGTCCCCCTGCCAATTAACCTGGCTCACAGTAATGCAGTCGTGGCTAATAGGAAGGACGCAGCTTCACATTAACCCAGCGTTAGTTTGTCAAATTTCATTCACGGCGAAGAATTCTCCCCGAGCAATTATACATTGCTATAATCAATAATATATATATTAATATATAAATATAAATATACATATATATATATATGAATATATAAAAACATACACAAACACACTTACCTTCCCACATATTGAATGCGTTGCTCGAAGGCACTTGGGCAGAGCAGCCCAGCCTGACCCGGTAGTGGCGTGCCTGGTTGCCACCTGGGCGTTGAGAGAGTGGCCCCTCAGGTGAGGCGGCGGCTGCGTCCCTCCCCCTCCCCCCCTGTGTGTGTTATGTAATGTCGAGCCAGGGTCTCCCCAGCATGAGTAACAAACCGCAAAACATCCTAATTATGTAATAATAGCTTTGACAAGTCACACACACTAAGCCACCCACACACACACCCACACAAACACACACACACACACTCACACACAGACCCACACACACACACACACACACGGGGGCCAGACCCACACACCCCTGACCCCCGGGGCTTCAGTATGTGGAGCTGCAAATGAGAGCAAGTCTCCAGTGGCCGCTTGACAAGTGAGGCAGCAGCCTGGGATGGGTGTGTGTGTGTGTGTGTGTGTGTGTGTGTGTGTGTGTGTGTGTGTGTGTGTGTGTGTGTGTGTGTGTGTGTGTGTGTGTGTGTGCGCCTGACTGGCAGTGTGTGTGTGTGTGTGTGTGTGTGTGTGCGCCTGACTGGCAGTGTGTGTGTGTGTGTGTGTGTGTGTGTGTGTGTTTGTGTGTGAGCGGTATCTAAGTGGCTATGTGGGTGTGAGTGTGCGCCTAAGTGCAGTGTGTGTGTGTGTGTGTGTGTGTGTGTGTTTGTGTATTTGTGTGAAAGAGAGAGAGAGAGAGAGAGAGAGAGAGAGAGAGAGCGAGGGAGAGAGAGAAATGGAAAATTGCAGATAGAGATCTAGTGAGAGAGAACAGAGATGGAGAGAGAGAGACAGATAGAGATGGAGAGAGAGAGAAAGATAGAGATGGAGAGAGAGAGACAGATAGAGATGGAGAGAGAGAGACGGATAGAGATGGAGGGAGGGAACAGACCAAGATGGAGAACGGGACGGAGATGGAATGAAGAGAGGAGATGCAGTTTAGGTTTAGGAACTGAGACAATGAGAAGGTGACCCGGCCCGGAGGAAGCCCAGGGCCCCCGTCTGGAGCCAGGCCCAGACGGAGGGCTCGATGGCGAGCGCCTGGTGGCCGGGTTTGCCACGGAGCCCGGTCGGGCACAGCCCGAACAAACTACGTGGCACCCCCCCTCTCTAAATCCCATGGGCCCACCACCTGTGGGAAGACCCGTTGGGGTCGGGTGCGCAGCCACATGGGTGGCAGCGAAGGTCAGGGGTCTCAACGGACCAGACCCGGGCGGCAGAAGCTGGCTCTGGGGACGAATCAAATTTCATTCACGGCGAAGAATTCTCCCCGAGCAATTATACATTGCTATAATCAATAATATATATATTAATATATAAATATAAATATACATATATATATATATATGAATATATAAACACATACACAAACACACTTACCTTCCCACATATTGAATGCGTTGCTCGAAGGCACTTGGGCAGAGCAGCCCAGCCTGACCCGGTAGTGGCGTGCCTGGTTGCCACCTGGGCGTTGAGAGAGTGGCCCCTCAGATGAGGCGGCGGCTGCGTCCCTCCCCCTCCCCCCCTGTGTGTGTTATGTAATGTCGAGCCAGGGTCTCCCCAGCATGAGTAACAAACCGCAAAACATCCTAACATCCTAACATCCCCCAACGGGACATGGAACGTCACCTCGCTGTGGGGAAAGGAACCGGAGCTTGTGAGGGAGGTGGAGCGCTATCAGTTAGATCTGGTGGGGCTTACCTCCACGCACAGTCTCAGCTCTGGTACCGTACTCCTGGATAAGGGTTGGACTCTATTCTTCTCCGGAGTTGCCGAGGGCGTGAGGCGCCGGGCGGGTGTGGGGATACTCATAAATCCCCGGCTGAGCGCCGCGGTGTTGGAGTTTACCCCGGTAGACGAGAGGGTCGCCTCCCTGCGCCTAAGGGTTGTAGGGGGGAAAACTCTGACTGTTGTTTGTGCGTATGCACTAAACAGCAGCTCAGAGTACTCGGCCTTCTTGGAGACCCAGAATGGAGTCCTGTATGGGGCTCCAGTAGGGGACTCCGTAGTTCTGCTGGGAGACTTCAACGCCCACGTGGGCAACGATGGAGACACCTGGAGAGGCGTGGTGGGGAGGAACGGCCTCCCTGATCTAAACACGAGCGGTCGTTTGTTATTGGACTTCTGTGCTAGTCATGGATTATCCATAACAAACACCATGTTCGAACATAAGGGTGCTCATAAGTGTACCTGGTACCAGAGTACCCTAGGCCGAAGATCGATGATCGATTTCGTGATCGTGTCATCTGATCTGAGGCCGCATGTTTTGGACACTCGGGTAAAGAGAGGGGCGGAACTGTCAACCGACCACCATCTGGTTGTGAGTTGGATCAGGGAATGGGGGAAATTTCCGGATAGACCTGGTAAGCCCAAACGAGTAGTGCGGGTGAACTGGGAACGTCTGGAGGAGGCCCCCGTCCTAGGTATCTTCAACTCACACCTCCGGCGGAGCTTTTCTGGCATTCCTGTGGAGGTTGGGGGCATTGAGCCGGAGTGGGCGGTGTTCAAAGCCTCCATTGCTGAAGCTGCGGTGGCTAGCTGTGGCCTCAGGGTCTTAGGCTCCTCAAGGGGCGGTAACCCTCGGACACCGTGGTGGACACCGGTGGTCAGGGAAGCCGTCCGACTGAAGAAGGAGGCCTTCCGGGATATGATATCCTGGAGGACTCCTGACTCGGTTGCAGGGTACCGACAGGCTCGAAGGGCTGCAGTGGCTGCCGTGTCGGAGGCTAAGCAGCGGGTGTGGGAGAGTTCGGAGAGGCCATGGAGAAGGACTTTCGGTCGGCACCAAAGTGTTTCTGGAAGACTATCCGGCACCTCAGGAGGGGGAAACGGGGAACCATCCAAGCTGTGTACAGTAAGGATGGGACTCTGTTGACCTCAACTGAGGAGGTCGTTGGACGTTGGAAGGAACACTTTGAGGAACTCCTGAATCCGAATAACACGCCCTCCATGTTGGAGGCAGAGCTCGAGGTTGATGGTGTTTCGTCGTCAATTTCCCTGGTGGAGGTCACTGAGGTAGTCAAACATCTCCGCAGTGGCAAAGCCCCAGGGATTGATGAGATCCAGCCAGAAATGCTAAAGGCTCTGGGTGTTGAGGGGCTGTCATGGTTGACACGCCTATTCAACATCGCGTGGGAGTCAGGTACAGTGCCAAAGGAGTGGCAAACCGGGGTGGTGGTTCCCCTGTTCAAAAAGGGGGACCAGAGAGTGTGTGCCAATTACCGGGGTATCACACTTCTCAGCCTCCCTGGTAAAGACTACTCCAAGGTGCTGGAAAGGAGGGTTCGGCCGATCGTCGAACCTCAGATTGAAGAGGAACAATGCGGTTTTCGCCCCGGACGTGGAACTACGGACCAGCTCTTCACTCTCGCAAGGATCCTGGAGGGGGCCTGGGAGTATGCCCATCCGGTCTACATGTGTTTTGTGGATCTGGAGAAGGCGTATGACCGGGTCCCCCGGGAGAAACTGTGGGAGGTGCTGCGGGAGTATGGGGTAAGGGGGTCTATCCTCAGGGCCATCCAATCTTTGTACTCCCAAAGCGAGAGCTGTGTTCGAGTTCTCGGCAGCCAGTCAGTTTCGTTCTCAGTGGGTGCTGGTCTCCGCCAGGGCTGCGCCTTGTCACCAATCCTGTTTGTGATATACATGGACAGGATATCGAGGCGTAGTCGTGGTGGGGAGGGGTTGTAGTTCGGTGGTCTGAGGATCTCGTCACTGCTTTTTGCAGATGATGTGGTCCTCATTGGATCATCGGCCTGTGACCTTCAGCACTCACTGGATCGGCTGGCGGCCGAGTGTGAAGCGGCTGGGATGAGGATCAGCACAGCTAAATCTGAGGCCATGACTCTTAGCAGGAAACCGGTGGATTGCTTACTCCGGGTAGGAAATGAGTCCTTAGCCCAAGTGAAGGAGTTCAAGTACCTCGGGGTCTTGTTCGCGAGTGAGGGTACTATGGAGCGTGAGATTGGCCGGAGAATCGGAGCAGCGGGGGCGGTATTGCGTTCGCTTTACCGCACCGTTGTAACGAAAAGAGAGCTGAGCCGCAAGGCAAAGCTCTCGATCTACCGGTCGATCTTTGTTCCTATCCTCACCTATGGTCATTACAGCCAAATTCCAAACCACACACAAGAAAATAAACCTCCAAGTGGTACAATGTTTCGCCCCCACCAACGACACTGATGATGAAACCAAGGACCAATTTTACAACCAACTACATCACATTCTACAGTCCAGGAAAGAAAAGGACATCATGATCTTGATGGGAGACATGAATGCAAAGATAGGTGGAAACAACAACGGCTACGAGCTAATAATGGGAAAAGAAGGACCAGGCACCATGAATGAGAATGGAGAGAGATTTGCAGAAGCCTGTGCAGACAACAACTTGGTCATCGGTGGGTCAGTGTTCCAACACAAGAACATCCATAAAATAACATGGGTGTCTGCTGACCACATCACAGAAAATCAAATTGACCACATCTGCATCAGCCAGAAGTTTAGGCACTCACTGCTGGACGTTAGAGCCAGAAGAGCAGCAGACGCAGGGTCTGACCATCACCTCCTCACAGCAAAGATTCAGCTGAAATTAAAAGCCATGAAACACAGAGAAGGAAGGGTCAAATTTAATATACAACAATTTCAGGATATAGGTACAACAGAACTCTACAAAATCGCACTGCACAACCGGTATCAAGCACTGGAAATAGAAATAGAAACCCCCAGGGAAGTGGATGAGATATGGAAAGGTCTGAAAAACATGTGGAAAGACACATGTGAGGAAGTAGTAGGGAGACGAAAGACAGACAACAAACCCTGGCTTTCCACAGACACCACCAGAAAAGTGAGCGAGAGGAGGGGGAAAAAGGAGGCATTAAACAGAAGCAAAACCAGAGCAACCAAGATGGCAGCACAGAGAGACTATGCAGCAGCAAACAAGGAAGTGAAGAAAAGTGTAAGGAGAGACAAGAAGAAATACATTGAGGATCTAGCACAGCAGGCAGAAGAAGCAGCAGGAAAGAACAACCTGAAGGACCTATACCTAAACAATAAAAAGCTCACAGACAGATTCAGACACACACAGGCACACATTAAAAATGCACAGGGTGTACTCCTCACAACCAAGGAAGACCAAGTGAAGAGATGGACTCAACACTTTAGAGCACTGCTCAATAGGCAGGCCCCACATCTGACACCAGAAATCCCACCATCACCAAACTTGGTGAAGATAAACTGCAATCCCCCCACCAAGCCAGAAATCAAAAAAGCCATTAAGACATTGAGAGGAGGGAAAGCAGAGGGACCCGACGGTATTCCAGCAGAAGCCTTGAAAGCCGACATCGAAACCTCTACCAACATGCTCTACCACCTACTGAAAACCATCTGGGAGGAAGAATGTGTCCCATCAGACTGGAAAGATGGACACATTGTGAAAATCCCAAAGAAAGGAGACCTCAGGGACTGCAAGAACTACCGCGGAATTATGCTCCTATCAACTCCAGGGAAGGTGCTCAACCGGATCCTGCTGGAGAGGCTTCAGAAGGGGTTGGATGAGAAACTGAGGGAAAACCAGGCCGGCTTCAGGGAAAACAGATCCTGTGGAGACCAAACCGCCACCCTCAGGATTATCATTGAGCAGTCCATCGAATGGAACACTTCTGTCTATGTAAATTTCATAGATTTTGAAAAAGCCTTCGACAGTGTGGATAGGGAGATGCTGTGGAAACTGACGGCCCACTACGGGATCCCAGCAAAAATAACCAACATCATTAGGAGCACCTACCAAGGGATGCGATGCCAAGTCCTCCATGAAGGATGCATATCTGAGCCTTTTGAGGTCCTGACTGGTGTGCGGCAAGGGTGCTTGCTCTCTCCACTTCTCTTCCTCCTCTGCGTAGACTTGATCATGATACAAGTAACCTGCAATAGCCGAACTGGCATACAGTGGAGCATGACAGAGCAGCTAGAAGATCTGGATTTTGCTGATGACCTGGCACTACTGGCTCACACACATCAACAGATACAGGAAAAATCAGGCAAGCTAGAGGATACTGCTGCTCTGCTTGGGCTCAAAACTAACTCATCAAAAACCAAAGTAATGAGAAATAACAGCAACAACAACACTCCCATAACCATGAACCAAAACCAACTAGAGGAAGTAGCCAGCTTCACATACCTGGGGACTATCATTTCTGTGGATGGTGGTACAGAGGAGGACGTCCGAGCCAGAATTGGAAAGGCAAGGGCAACATTCAACATGCTCAACAATATCTGGAAGATGAAAAACCTGTCACTCAAGACCAAACTACAAATCTTCAACTCAAACGTCAAGTCCACCCTTCTATATGGCTCTGAAACCTGGAAGACCACCACTAACATACTCAATAAGCTGCAGACTTTCACCAACCGGTGCCTCAGACGCCTCCTGGGAATCTATTGGCCCAACACCATCTCAAACGCCAACCTGTGGGAACTCACCAAACAAGAAACAATAGAAACCCAAATCCGGAGGAGGAAATGGAAGTGGGTAGGCCATACACTCAGAAGACAGAAGTCAATCACGAAGCAAGCCCTAACCTGGAACCCACAGGGCAAGAGGAAGAGAGGCAGACCGAGAACCACCTGAAGAACCACAGAACAGGAAATGAAGAAAGAAGGGCTGTCCTGGCCTCAACTGGAGCGGAGGGCCCAAGACAGGAGAGGATGGAGGGGTTTTGTCGATGGCCTATGTTCCTTTGGGAACTTAAAGGCCTAACTAACTAACTCACCTATGGTCATGAGGGCTGGGTGATGACCGAAAGGACGAGATCGCGGGTACAAGCGGCCGAGATGAGTTTTCTCAGAAGGGTGGCTGGCGTCTCCCTTAGGGATAGGGTGAGAAGCTCAGCCATCCGTGAGGAACTCGGATTAGAGCCGCTGCTCCTTTACTTAGAAAGGAGTCAGCTGAGGTGGTTCGGGCATCTGGTAAGGATGCCCACTGGGCGCCTTCCTTGGGAGGTGTTTCAGGCACGTCCAGTGGGGAGGAGACCTCGGGGAAGACCCAGGACTAGGTGGAGAGATTATATCTCAACACTGGCCTGGGAATGCCTCGGGATCCCCCCGTCAGAGCTGGTCAATGTGGCCCGGGAAAGAGAAGTCTGGGGCCCCCTGCTTGAGCTGCTCCCCCCGCGACCCGACCCCGGATAAGCGGATGACGATGAGGATGAGGATGAGGGACAATGAGAAGGAACAACAGAGAGAGGAAGGAGAGGGACTTAGAGCAGCAAAGATTGTATTGGATGTAAATGAGAATCAAGAGGAGTGAGACATGTTTTACACTGCCAAATACGACCGTTTTATACTCGCCTTTCTTCCGCCATGGTCAGCGTGTTTACACTCACCAAGGTAATATACTGGCTTGATTTCGGACCCAAATTTCCCCTTCTCGAATCACATTTGGCGTTTTATTGTCATGCAAATGACATTAGACGGCTTTGCGGTACCAGGGGCGGGACATGGGTAGAGGTGTTTCTGTGTTGTCTTTACAACTGAGACAATGACTTCATGTGTGTGTGTGTGTGTGTGTGTGTGTGTGTGTGTGTGTGTGTGTGTGTGTGTGTGTGTGTGTGTGTGTGTGTGTGTGTGTGTGTGGGCTGGGTGTGTGTGTGGGTGTGTGTGTGGGCTTCATGACAAGGGCCATGAAGATACGCTCTGAAACAAGCTGTCCCCTGTAATAAGGTTAACGTTAACGTTGGCCCGGTGTTCCGGGCCAACAACATCCAGAGGTTCATGGACTACTTTCCCACTTCTGAGGCCCTCAATGCGGTCCTGCAGTAATGAGAGAGGAGGAAGGAGGGGAGGAACTGGAGCATGTTCTTGGTGGAACCCTCAAGGGGAAACAAAGTAGGATGGAGTGGAATGAGTTCTGTGGCTTCGGCAGAAGGAGAGGCACAAAGTTTGGATTTAGAGTGAGGAGTCATCAGGGGGCTCCGTGGACTCAGAGATGGATGTGTTTACGGCTGTTTGGAGCGTTTAGACGGACCGGGCAGCGGTAGTGGAGGAGAGGAGATGTGAAGGTGAAGAAGGACGAGGATTCAGGGAGCCACTGAGTGACGGCCGATGGGGAGAAGATAAAATATATATATATATATATATATATATATATATATATATATATGTATATATATATATATACAAATATATATATAAAGATATCTATAGACTGCTATTCTGCCAACATGACATGTTGTTTCCCAGAGGACTGGTGTGTGTCCCTGCTGTCCCTGTGGCTCAGAATTCTGCAATTAGTGAAGCATATAAGAAACAGTTGGTGTGGATTGGAGTGAGAGGCTCAGTGTGTGTGTGCGTGTGTTCCTGTGTGTGTGTGTGTGTGTGTGTGTGTGTGTGTGTGTGTGTGTGTGTGTGTGTGTGTGTGTGTGTGTGTGTGTGTGTGTGTGTGTGTGTGTGTGTGTGTGTACGTGTGTTTGTGTTTGCACATTGGATTGGTCTGTGTATGTGTTTACGTATTAAGTGTGTGTGTATCTCTCGGTATGTTAAGATTGTGTGTGTGTGCTTGTGTGCAATGGAAACGTGTGTGTGTATGTATGTATGTGTGTGTGTGTGTGTGTGTGTGTGTGTGTGTGTGTGTGTGTGTGTGTGTGTGTGTGTGTGTGTGTGTGTGAATGTGTGTGTGTGTGTGTGTGTGTGTGTGTGTGTGTGTGTGTGTGTGTGTGTGTGAGTGTGTGTGTGTGTGTGTGGGTGAATGTGTGTGTGTGTCAGTGGAGGCTTCTATAAGACTACAGGTGAAGCAGTGCTTCACAAAAACAGTAAAAAAATAATAATAAAAAAAAATCTTACAATAATCCCATTTTCAGTGCTTCGAAACAGAAATACAGTCACTAAAACGAGCTGTTTTCCTGAAATCAATTCTGTGATTGACAACAGCGCCACCCGCGGTGGAACAGATAATTACAGTGAATCTTACTTTCCTTTTGCTTCACCACCATTCCCATTGAATTCAATGTAAATCGAGCGTGTGTGTGTGTGTGCGTGTGTGTGTGTGTGTGTGTGTGTGTGTGTGTGTGTGTGTGTGTGTGTGTGTGTGTGAGTATGTATGTGTGTGTGTTTGTGTGTGTTGTTTTGCCACCAAAATTGAATGCAGGCACGCGGGGCTCGGGCTGCTAACACAAAAACAGCAACAGGCAGTTAATCTCCTCCTCATGTGAACCGATGACTGCCACTCAAATGAAGTGCAGATAGTAGGGGGGAGGGAGGGAGGGAGGAGGGGCTTAGTTCTCCATGACAACAGGCCGTCCGTGGTCATTAAGATGCCGCTCAGCAGGCGGAGGAGAGCAGAACCTCTGGTGGTGCCCAGGGGCGGAGGAGGAGGAGGGGCAGGTGGAGGAGATGGTGACAGGTGGTGTCAGGTGGAGCAGAGTGATGGACAGACAGGGACAGGTGGAGGTGGAGCAGAGTGATGGACAGACGGTGACAGGTGGAGGTGGAGCAGAGTGCTGGACAGACGGGTGACAGCTGGAGGTTGAGCAGAGTGATGGACAGACGGGTGAAAGGTGGAGGTTGAGCAGAGTGATGGACAGACGGGTGACAGGTGGAGGTGGAGCAGAGTGATGGGTGCTGGAGTCTGGGTCTGGAGAACCCAGTTGGACAGTGGTTAATGGGGGGGGGGGTGATATTTGTTCACTCTGTGGCCCAGCCTGGCTGAGTGTACATCTGTGACGGGCTGACATCCCGTCAGCCAGCTAGCCATTAATTGTACTTAAAGCTGCTTGTGCGTGTTAGAGGACTGCCCATTATAATCCTTTAAACACTGAAATTATTACAATTATAAGAGCATTGGTGATGGTGAGTTCTGTTAAGTCCCTCTGAGGTACTCTAAGTGCCCCAGGGCAGATTGGTGCCTCCCCATATCTCCTAACTGGCAAGAAGCTAGGATACGATGATACAGGACTTTGGTGAATCATCTCGAAACACCTTGGCTACTCCTGCTTCCTCTACTGATCTGATTGGACATGATGTTGGTGAATAGCGCTGTGTTATTGAGACTAATTTTAAAGGTGATGGTCCACAGCGCAAACGACTGAAGTAGCGTCACCTGAACTCACCCCCTGTCTCTCTGACATCTGGTTCAGAGCACTAGGGTCACTAAGGGGCTTGTGTGCACATTCATTGTTTGGGTCCAAGTACATTTACATTTAGGGCATTAAACCCTAAATGTAATCTCTCTCCAGCTTTTATCCAAAGCGACTTACAATAGTACATTTGTCAGAAGAAAGAGAAACAACAATATATCGCAGCAAGATACAGTAAGGATGTTCATAGAACCAAGTGTCGAGCACTAACAATTGTCTTTTCAGTCCTTACTCAAGTTGGAAAAAATAAAGAATAAATAGACGGGAAAGTCATAAAAGAGATACTGATCTTTCTTCCAGTTTATTTTTCAGATTCTCTGACCTTGGTCATGCAGATGTTACATCTTTTGTGATAACGGTTAAAAAAGAGTCCTTTAGACTTATCTATTCAGTAGCTTCTGTAAGCTAAATTTGATTCTTATTGGATGTGGAGAAAGGGCTTCACTTTACTGAAGCCCAACTAATGACCGTGACTTACCTCGTAAAGAAGCCCTCTGCGTTCTCAGCGGATTACAGCTCTCGTTCTACAAGTTTGACGTCTAAAAGGCTGCTTTTAAGGAATTATAGGAATCTAATCCAAAGCACACGCATATACTGTATATCTGCAGTGATCTGGCCGTCGTTCTAATGGCATGCATTTGGCCTTTTATGGATGCTTGGTTGTGATAAATATGCGCTTTGCTGTGGTGGTGTGTGCTCAACAGCAGCGTATATATAATTTATAATCCCCACGGTGCTAGATGCATTTATTGTTTCATAAATGTCATAGTTATCTGTGCAGGACTAGATCCAACATGGAGGGTCCCTTCTCTTCCTTTTCCCATGTCATGTGACTCTTCTCTTCCTGGTTCTCTTCCTGGTTGATCATGTGACTGTTCTCTTCCTCTCCAGGTTCTCCGTCAGTCCAGAGGTCTGCGCTGTCCGTCCAAACGAGTCTCGCCGGGGTCTGTGGTCCACGGAGAGAGAGTATGAAGAATACGTCTGAGACGCCTCACCACTGCCCCACAGGAAGTGACACAACATGGACCCCTTGCTAATCACCACCATGACCAAAGAGCAGTGATTGCCCCCCGCCCCCCCTCGCCCCTTGTGAAAGCCCAGCCCCCGTCCCCGTCGTAACCTGGTCCTAACCCCTCTCTTCGTGGGGACCTCCTCCTCGCTGCGCGATCTCCTGCCAGCAGAACGTGTTCCTCACCTCCCTCCTCCTCCTTCCCCCCTCGCCACCCCCTCCACTCTCCTGCACCTCTTTTATTGTGATCTCTTCACGTAGTAATCATGCCCAACATCCTCCCCTCCACCCGACTCCCCCCTCTCCCTTTCCTGCTCCTCCTCCCCTCTGCACTCCTCCTCCTCCTCCACCTCCCGGCGGTCAGGCCCGACTGCTGGCTGATCGAGGGGGACAAGGGCTACGTGTGGCTGGCCATCTGCAGCCAGAACCAGCCCCCCTACGAGACCATTCCGCAGCACATCAACAACACAGTGCATGACCTGCGGCTCAACGAGAACAAGCTGAAGGCCGTGCTCTTCACCTCCATGTACCGCTTCACCAACCTCACCGACCTCAACCTCACCAAGAACGAGATCAGCTACGTGGAGGACGGCGCCTTCGCCGGCCAAGCCAACCTCCAGGTGAACGACTGCTTTCAGTCAAAGAAGTAGCGTGGTGCTCTGTGATGTCAGGATGCAGGGGTTACCTCCCCCTCTGTGGATATCAGCACTACATTATGATGGCGATGGACCGATAAGATTAGAGTCGTACGGTAACAGCAGAACCCGCAGCATCTCTCCATCCCCACTCATCTGTCCCTGCAGATCTCTTTGTGCAATATTGCTTTGAACAGTATGCTATGTTTAATCCAATATGATGGATTTCTTTTGTAATTGTGTATTTAGCGCAAGAGCTTTTACTCACAGCGGCAAATGAATTGGTTCCATATCCACATGGGAGAACACAATAATAATAAGGGAAAACTAAATAAATACATTTTAATAAATAATTGAACTGCCATTTTAGTCCAATTGATTTAGTGCCAGAAACTGCTTCAGTAAGCTTGAGTTGGGGAACTGTTGATGAAACATCCAAATCCCCAAGGGGCAGGAGACACTGCTCTTAGTATTCACTCAGTAGGTTGTTCCAGTGAATAAACCCCTCTATCTTCTCCAGGTTCTTCAGCTGGGCTACAACAAGCTGACCAACCTGACGGAGGGCATGATGAGAGGCCTGGGCCGCATGCAGTGCCTCTTCCTCCAGCACAACCTAGTCGAGGTCATCGCCAGCAATGCATTCTGGGAGTGCCCCAGCCTCAGCAGCATCGACCTGTCGTCCAACAAGTTGGCGCGCATTGATCCCTCCACCTTCACGGTGCTGAGCCGCCTGATGGTGTGTGAGCTGGCGGCCAACCCCTTCCACTGCGGCTGTGAACTCTACACCTTCCTCACCTGGATGGAGTCCTTCAACAACGTCACTCACACGTACGACCGGCTCCAGTGCGAGACGCCCCGAGAGATGTTCGGCTACCCCTTGCTGAGTCCCATCGCCGCCGGCCACGCAGGCCGCAACGCCAAGAACATCCTATCCTCCATCTGCAGGGATGGGATGTACATCCCAGGCATGACCTCCCTGCCCCCTGACCTGGACGGGACGTCCGGGATGGGGATGGAGATGTTCGGTGGCATGGGGCCGTACCACCAGCCCACCACCTCCTCCGGCGAGCACAGCTTCACGCCCACAATAAAGCTCCACCACGTGTCTCTGTCCTCCGCCTCCATCCTGGTGCAGATCCCACGGCCCTTCAGCAAGATGTACATCCTAACGCAGTACAACCACACCTACGTGTCGGATGTGATGAACCTGAAGAACAAGAAGGAGCTGATCACACTGGACAAGCTCAAGTCGCACACAAACTACACCTTCTGCGTGGCGTCCATCCGCAACTCCCAGCGCTACAACCACACCTGTCTGGAGTTCGCCACACGGGCGCAGAAACAAGACGAGCTGCTGCCCACGCCATCCACCACGTCCCATTACATCATGACCATTGTCGGCTGCCTGTTCGGCATGCTCATCGTGTTAGGCTTCGTCTACTACTGCCTCCGCAAGAAACGAATGCACGACGAGAAACAGAAGTCCATATGTGTGAAGAAGACCATCCTGGAGATGCGCTATGGACCGGAGGTCGCTGCGGCGGTCGCCAACGATCCATCAGCGGTCCACAAACTCCAGGAGCAGTCCAGAGAGCACCACCAGTACCAGCATCACCACGGGGGGAAGCTGCCCATGTCCGCCTCCTCCAGTTCGGGCATGCTCCACTCGGCCAACACTAGCACCTCCAGACTCTCGTCCATCCCCCAGGTGGAGAAGATGGCAACAGCCTTCTCCGACGCCATGCTCACAAGCAAAGGGAACTACATGGACGTCCGCAGCGGGGCGGCGGGGATGGACCGCGTCGGGGACGGAGGCCTCAGCCGGCTGAGGGATGACGACGGCAATGCCACCGACATCGGCGAGGACTCCGACGACGACGGGCGGGGCTCCGCCTCGGAGATCTCCACCATCGCCATGGAGGTGGACAAGGTCAACCAGATCATCAACAACTGCATCGACGCCCTGAAGCTGGATGCGGCGGCGGTGGCGGCGGCCGGGGCCTCGGCCAATCACACATCTTCCCCCTCCTCCCCGCCGCCGACCAGCACTTCCTCCTTGACGCGGGGCATGATCCCCCTGTCCCAGGTCGTCACGGACGCCTGCCAGGGGAACCCCTCCAGCAAGGCGCCCCTCCCTGCCCCCCTCCCAGCATTCAGCGTCCCTCTCTCTGAGCGTCCCGGGATCAGCGGCGGGGGATTCGTGGTCACCCCGCCGTACCGGCCCCCTCCCCCGGCCAGCGCCGTGCGGCCCATCCAGCGGCAGATGAGCGCGGACGCGGCGGTGGTGATGGTCAATGCCGTGAAGAAGCAGTGCAGCACCACCTCCTGCGGCTCCGTAGGGAGGGACCGGGAGCGCGGTGGGGCCCGTGTGTACAGCCTGGACGTCCCTGAGCCACGGAGCCCCGACGCCTGCGGCCAGCAGCAGCAGCAGCAGTACCCGGAGCGGGCCAGTCCAGTGGGCTGCGGGGAGCCCCAGGAGAGGCTTCCACTGGTAGGGGGTGGCAGCTTCAACGGAGGGGGTGGTGGTGGGTGCGACAGTGGTGGTCTTGGTGCCCAACATCAGGACAAACAGAAGCATCAGCACCATCAGCAGAAACAACAACAACAGCAACAGCAGCAGCAACAACAACAACAACAACAACAACAACAACAACAACAACAACAGCAGCAGCAGGAGCAGCTGGAGGTGCAGCAGGACTACCACTGTTCGGAGCACCGCCACTCCGTCCCGGCCCTCTACTATGAGGGCTCCCACCAGGGCTCCCCGGCCCAGAGGGTCTCCTTCTTGAAGCCCCTGACCCGGGCCCGCCGGGACGCCGCCTCCTATTCCCAGCTCTCCCCGGCTCGCCACCACTCCAGCTACTCCGGCTACTCTTCCAGCCCGGAATACTCCTCTGAGAGCTCCCTGCGGATCTGGGAGCGCTTCCGCCCGTACCGCAAGGGCCACCGCGACGAGTCCTGCTACGTGACGGCTGGCAACGCCCTCCGCAAGAAGGTGCAGTTCGCCAAGGGTGAGGACCTCCATGACATCCTGGACTACTGGAAGGGGGTCTCGGCGCAGCAGAAGCTGTAAGCGGCCGCCGGGAGGAAGAACCATGTCCCTGATCGGTAGACGATCACGTCCCTGACACGGCAAGGCCAGCCAGCCGTGGGCATCACCGGTGAAGGAGGAGGCTAATTTTTATCTTTGAATTTCTTGGCATGCGATGTCCTGGATTGAACACGGAGGGTGTGGAGGGAGGAGCTCTGACATTTACGTTTGTGTGAGAAACATTCCAGCGCTTCATTTTACACCTTGGTTTCGAGAGGCGTTTTGGATTTCTGTCCTTCAGCGATCCGCCAGTGGGGGTGGTGGGTGTTATTTTTGGCACTCTTTAATTAGTGCACAGTACAAAGTGCACATAGGGAGCGCACTATTTGGAACATCTCTCGCAGTGCCATCTTTTTATCCAGGGGTAATTGCAAACCATAGAGCGGAATAGCTTAATGTGTATGTGTTCTTGTGTGTGTGTGTGTGTGTGTGTGTGTGTGTGTGTGTGTGTGTGTGTGTGTGTGTGTGTGTGTGTGTGTGTGTGTGTGTGTGTGTATGTCTGTGTGTGTGTGTGTGTGTGTGTCCACACTCATACATGGTTCATCCAACCGTATGACTTTGCATTGCTTTACTCAGAATCCCATCCACTGGGGGTCTGTGTTCATTTATTCCTTCAGGGCCACCATACATGTAATAGGATAACACACAAGCACTAGAAAGAACCATAACCCAATTATAAAACCGCAAGAGAAAGAAATAACTAGTCACATGTTATAAACTGAAAACAGGATAGAGGTAGAGATATGAACGTTTTGGTGCAGCAGTGATACATATATCAAGTAGATCAATGAGAGCATTCAAGGAGAATGCAACAACAACTAAATCAATTTGAGAACAGCAGTAGTAGTGCACTCCAAATCCTTTTGTCCTGCTCGATGCGATGCAGACTCTACACAAATTTGTGCACTAATGTCCACAGCCATGCGTTGTAGAATCGATTACGTTCCAAGAACCTTTGCCTAAGCTTTGCACTCAGAGAACAAGAGTGTGCGCTCTAAACTCTAATGGGAAGAGAAATGAGTTGGAGTTACTATTACTGCAGCCTGCTTGTACAACCTAATGTCATTACCTTCTCCTGTGGTCAAATAGGTCCATAATGATGGCCTAAGATGGTTGTGCAGATGTCTAGACTTATAACAACAGATTAATGTTGATATGTTAGTAAAAGTGCACCGTAAAGATTAGGGTGCATTCCTCATGGTATGTGGCAGATTATTGCCTCCTGTCCTCTTCCTTAATACCCAGTCCGCCCATCAGCTCATGTATCCCTGTTGGGAGCTTGGCACTGGTCCTGCTCGATTAATCGTTATTACAACCAGTCCAGGCTGGAGATGTCTCTGCCAGCGGATTTGACATCGCTCACAGCTCTGGTCACAACAGAGCGTCACTGCGATGAAGAGGCTTGACACTAATTGTGAATGACCAAAGTGTCTCCTGAATGACAGATACAGCTGCCATGTGACGCCCCCTCCTAGACTTCTGTGTTCTGTGTCTACCCACCACTTCACCTTATTCAATTATCTTTGATCCCAATCACATATGCCACCTCGTCCATGTGTGTGTTGTTTGATTCAGTGTTTGTCCACCTTTAGGTAAGAGCACCTTAAGGTGCCGTCCGATGAACTCCATGGAAGATACGTAGGCTTTCCATTCCTACTGCATCACAGCCTCCCCATGCATCCCCCCCTGTTCCCCGTCCGTTACTGTGTCTTCTATCGGAGGTTTGATAAGTTTCCAATGGACGCTCCAGTGGACGTACGACTGCCACGCTGTGTTCCCTGGACTCAGGAGACTGACAAGGGTCCGTCTGTCCGTCTGTCAGGCCTCCAAGTGGAGGCCGACCCTGTCCCGGCTGTGGGGCCCCCCAGCCTGCCACCTGCTGCTCTCCAAAGCAGGAAGCGATGACGTGCTACATGTGTGAAAACGTAATCAAAAATAAAAGATCTCCCACCCTTCAGGGGGGCCCCCGAGAACTCAGAGAGGGCCTCGCTGCAGGAGGTGGGGAACCCGGTACTAAGAGAGGCTCTCGCTCCAGGAGGTGGGGAACCCGGTACTCAGTGGCTCTCGCTCTAACAGGTGGGGAACCCGGTACTCACAGAGGATCTCGCTGCAGTAGGTGGGGCGGGTCAGACCGCAACGGACTGAAATCTGGAAAGAGGAGAAGAAGAAGGAATATCTCTCGCTGTGAGTTTTTTGTTTTTTTAAGGAACCTTGGAATTTACAAAGGACTGTGGACTGATTTCGAGATGCTGAAGGGAGTGTATGTTAGAGGACCCTCGCGAGGCGTCTGCGAAGTAGTTATTAATAGCATGAGAGCATTTATTTCCTTTTTTTATGACCTTCTCCCTATCATGTGTGAACGACTGCCATTTGAATACGCCAGCCTTTAACGGTACAATGTGAGACAAAGATCCAACTACATGTTTTGATTAAACGTTGGAGTGAAGGAAGGTGAATCACAAACAAATCAGTTCAGTTAGTTTTATGAGGAACAAAGACTGTAGTGTAGTTTCAGCTGCCCTGCTGCTCGCAGACCCCCATTCATCAGCATACAGCCCCTTCCCTATCGATGCCTCCGCAACCTTCCACAAGTAGAGGCTCATTAGCATTTCTCCCATTGCAATGTTCTCTACCGAACACATCGTAAACATAACGTTTGCACCCAGGAGTGGCAAAGCTCACCACAAACATTAAAAAAGTTAGAAGCCCGCTGACTAATTAACTACAGAGTTAGCGTAGAGTGTAGCATCTAAAATGGCTGACTGCCTGCTACAATTTAATGCATCTTCTCTAGGCATCAAAATGAGTCGAGTTTACAAAATGGAGTTTACAACACACTGGGGTCAGCACTGTCCATAAATAAAGCAATGCTTCTCATTCTGTGCCCAACCTCTCAGTCACTGGCCTCCACTCAGACCCGTGCAGCTAGCAGCCGTGCTAGGAGCTCTTGTGCATCGTGCTCATGAGATATATGCAATGCATATTCATAGTTCGGTATAACAAGGTACAAACGAGTCACACTGTGCCTCGTGCCTCCACGTATGTTCTGCTCAGTGCGTAGGAGGCACACACAGTTCAACTGAATATGTCCCACAGAAACTAATGGCATTACATTTTGTATTCATGCTGCATTGCATGAATTTTTAATTTGCTCATGGTCAGTGGAGCTCCGTGCTGATTGGCTGTCCCCCCCCCAGAGGTGGGGTTGACCCTCGGGTTGATAGGCCGAGTCCCCGTCGCTTGCCCAGAGCCATAAAACCGAGCAAGCTGTGAAAGCGCTGCCTGTGTGGTGTTCTGTTAACGCTGCCCATGTGGTGTTCTGTCAACGCTAAGATTGCCCGTGTGGTGTTCTGTTGATGCTAACATCGCCCCGTCGTGGTCGCTTTACTTCCATCTCCGGACTCTGCAGAGGGAAGTGGTCAGAGTGCGTCTCTCTGCAGAAGGAAGCCAGACTTTCTTTCTTATAGTTTTTTTGCACCTTGTAATGCCGGCTGTAAACTCTAGAGCCATCCCAGGACTCCCCTTCCCCTTCTCCTCTCTTATCCTCTGACCTCCTCCCCCCTCCCCTCTCCATCCCCTCTCCTCTCCTCCCCCCTTCCCTCTCCTCCCCCTTCCCTCTCCTCCTCTCCTCTATCCTCCCCTCTCCTCTACTCCCCCCTTCCCTCTCCTCCCCTCTCCTCTCCTCCCCTCTCCTCACCTCTCCTCTCCAACAGGGCTTCCCCCTGTCTTCATGGCACCTCAAGGAAGCCATGCCAGCAGAGATATCTAACGCTTTGGAAATATGCAACACATTCCTTTACACTTTTGATGCCTAGGTATTTAGAAGGGCTACTGGTCGAGGGTGCAGATCTCCTCAGATGTTCAGGGCCGTAGTGGTAGTAGGAGTACCAGCGGATTGAGTGGAAGCTGTTGTGAGATTACCAACAAGAAGAGATCAATGAGTGAGAGAAGAAACGGCTTCCCTGGAGAGCATAGACAATCGGGAAAGAGGATGTAGGGGGAGGGGGAATAAGATGTTAGAGAGGGAGGTAGGCAGGGTGTGGAGGGATCGAGGTGAGGTTGGAAGAGAGAGATGGAGAAGAGGTTTCCAGACATTTACGCCGGCCGGTCCGGTCAAACATACTTCACAGTGGAACAGTTTTTCTTGTGTCTGTTCCAGAAGGCCACTTCACTCTTCGTCTGTATTTCTATAAGTCTATGTTAATATGGTTTATATGATGTTAATGGCCGGCCACGGCCATTAAAGTATTCATAAGTACGTATGTTATGATGTCTGCCCTGAATGACCTTTTACAAAACGAACAAAACGTCCAAATACTAAATCAGTAAAAATGTCATGCCATGCTCACGCAACCAACCCCCCCCCCCCCCCCGACACACACAGACAATCTGAAAGGACATATGCTTGTAGGTCTCTCCAGAGTGTTTCATGGCTGAATAATTACCCTGACTGCACCGCCCCCCCCCCCCCTTACACACACAGACACAATAAGCTAAATTAGCGTGAATAATAAGGCCTCTCTCATCCCTCGTCTTTAGCAGAGCTCCCTTGTAGCGCTGACAGCAGAGCCCTGGATCAGTAATTCCCTGTCCTCCTTTCTTCTGCTCGTACATTATGGCATCCGTTAGCCAATGGTAAGGCTGGAAGCTCTCTGGCTGTGGGTCCACATTGTACTCATGTTGCGCGTCGACTAATACCTGCTGTTCGGCATCGCGGCCACAGATGATAGATAGATGGATAGATGGATAGATAGATAGATAGATAGATAGATCGATAGATCGATAGATAGATAACAACTTTATTAATCCCCCGAGGGGAACTTCCTTTGTTACTGCAGCAGTGGAAAACACAGGATAAGATATGATACAAAAAAAATACAGAGTACTAATGAAAACCAAATACTAAAGTAAATACAAACAAAAATCGGGCAAAAACCCCCCGATATAAAACATTTAAATTATAAAGTGTAAATTATAATCATATAGTGGCCTTCTATCAGTAAGTGGATCAGTGAGATGTGTTCTGGGATGTGGCCATGAGGAGTTGGTTGATTCACCATACGTTTGAAGGCGACTGAAATGCTGACTTCCCCGGTCGGGCCGACCCCTCTCCCACTAAGCCGACGTGTCACGCTAAGTGTTAGTTAGTCCTCCTCGTCGTTGTACTGCCAGGAGAGCATTAGGAGGCTGAGGAGGGCCTGAACCAAAGCAAAGACAATGTGTTAGGAGAGGAACTGGAGCTAATAACACGAGGGTCCACCCGTGGGAGAGCAGCACGATCATGATCAGAGTGATCATGGTCAGGCCAGGCCGCTGTGGAGCTGGACTAGCAGACAGTAGTCTGAGTGAACTCCAGCTGTCTTTCCCTCTCAGTCTTAGTCCTCCTGATGCCAGCAGCGGAACAGAGTGGAGGAGGTTTGGGCTTTGATACTCTTCTACATTTAGCGGTTTTGTTTTAGCGATGCATGACGTAGTGCCAGTAAGGTATTTTTAATTTTCACCTGATATGCAATGTCTCTTTCAAGCTCAGATATCTCCCCACTAAAAGATGTTAACGCCATCACAAACATATCAATGTTTTTATAACCCGAGCAGCAGAGCAGCTGAACGAGGGCATGTTGGTCGAAGAGTAGGGCTCTGGATTGACCACAAGAACTACTTTTCCAATCGAGAAACGTTATGAACATTAACATTATGTTTTCGTTATTTTGTTATGTTTGCACAATATGCATAGGCTCCGTGTCGTCATGGGAGGGCTTGCGAAGACAGGAAGTGATTTAAAGTATCTGTGAAATATCTGTGAATTTTGTACACTGGAAAAAATAATGAAATGTTAAAAAACAGTGAATATTTTATACAGAGCCTTGTTGATTTTGTTTGTGTTGTTTGTGTGTTTCTTAAGTTTTGGTTGAATGTTTTCTCTTTTTGTTATATAGTGTGTGTGTGAGTGTGTTTGCGTGAGCGTGTGTTTGTTTGTTTGTATGTGTGTGTGCTTTTATTTTGAGGGGGGTGGGGGGGGCTGTTATGGGGAATATATGGTGTGGATTTTATTACTTGCAATGATCTATGTCCTAAAGGTTTAAGAGCAGAGAAAGCTTAAAATAGTGAAGTCCATCAACAGACAAAAGTGTTATATTTGCATGACTCCTTGTATTTTTTGAGAGATGAAAATATATTGTTGTGTAAAAAACTGAGTGGATGTACATTGAAAATATAACTCTTCTTACAGTTTAGGTTTTACGTTTTTTCTTTGATTTCCTGTGGAGTTTCCTATTGTTTTACCTCGAACATAAATAACCTAAATGAACAAGCAAACAAAAGTCATCACATGCAGAACAATGTTAGATGGAAGACTTCACACTGCGACAGAGTTAACCATAGAGAGGGACCACAGAAACACACATACCTGCGCACATAAACACACACATGCACACATACATACATGCCTATACACACACACGCACACCCATCAACACACGCACACACGGGCGAGCGCACACACACACACACACCCTCCCACCCACCAGTCCCAGGAGCCATGACTCCTCTATCTCTCTGGGTATTAGAGGAATTGGTGATCGACAGCCAGCGGCCATCTTGTTCTTAATGCCTGCTTGATGGGGACCTGATCCAGACGTCAGCGTTCAGGTTGAGGTCCATGGGGGCCGATGGGGCCCCTGTACCCCAGGGCTTTAAACAAACCCCAATCCTTCAGTGAGGAGGCCCCAGCCCAGCAGTATGCCCTGACCCGGTCAGGAACGATGTGACATCATGGGCTCTACCGGAATATATACAGTATATATAAAAAATATATAGATAATATATGGATAATAAATCAAAATACACAGAAAATAAATATTATTTATGGCCCCACAAAAGTTCCTATTTCGTCTAGCCTTAATTCAATATGGATTGGAAAGTAATTTGATGTCCATGATACACAAAAAGATGAGTAAGTTGAAATAAATAAATAAATAAATAATTAGTAGGAGGTCATAGAGCTGGTGTAACGTGCATATCAGAGGACACTGTACACCTCACCGCTCAGAGGGTGGAGTCAACACAACAGAGCCTCAGTGATGAGTGAACCACTGAAGGGTTGACATAGGGACAACCAGTCAGGAGGCCCACCCAGGGTGCAGTCCAGGTCTCACGTCCTTCTCTTCAGGAAACATCCTGACCGAGACAAGATTCGTTATGGTAAATGAGACTCCAATAGAATCGATGAGAGCAATCCGCTACTCTGCATCTTCAAGGTATCCATCCAACTGTTCATTTGGCCAGCGGGAGACTTCTGGAAGTTATCTCTTCGCCATGTGGTGACCAGTGACCACGGTACATAATCACCAGTCCAGTCTGACCAGTGCAGTCCAAGCTGGACTGGTGACACTTCAGTTTACCACAAGCGACCGTCTCCGTATCTCACATCAATTACCTCAATTACCTTACTGTGAAAAGTAGCCCCAGCGGCTACTTTTCAAAGTTATCATTTCAATAGGCCTATGTCACACTTCCTGCTTCTGGAACGCGTAGTAGGGTAATCCAACTTCCGGTCGCGTCTAGCAGCAACAACAATGGCAGCTCCCGTTCGCAGTTGTTCTTGTAGTGTACCGTGTTGCTCTACATCAGGACGTATACAGCCATACCTCAGCTTCCACGCTTTCCCGAAGGACAAAATAAATCTTGGTTGAGATATTTTTTTGCCCAGTACTGTCCTAACGTGCGAGTGATTCTAGACTGCACAGAAATCAGGTGTGGCACCCTCATCACTCACCCTCCAGTCTGAAACATTCTCCCACTACAAGAATACCAACACCTTCAAAGGTCTGATTGGCATTGCTTCATGTGGAGTTATCACCTTAATTTCTAAGCTAATTTCTAAGCTATACACTGGTTCCATATCAGATAGAGAAATCACACAGCAGTCAGGAATCCTTAGTCTACTTCAGCCAGGAGATGCATGCATGGCTGACAAAGGCTTTGTTATCGACAAGATGCTTTCTGAAGTTGGGGCCACCCTCATAATGCCGCCATTTAAAAGAGGCGCCAGGTTAACCAGTGAGTATCGCCCAACTTAGAATCTTGGAGAGGGCCATCAGAAGGGTCAAAGAATATCATATCTGGGACACGACCATTCCTCTGACTCTTTCAGGCTCTGTCAATCAGCTGTGGGTAAATTCTTGCTTGATGTCTAACTATCAAGGTCCTTTAGATGTTAAGGGTGATGTCCCAGTGTTACACATTAAAACACACATGACGTCACATGACTATTTTCAAACGTTTATTAATGTTCTTTGTTTACATTTAGCAGAAAGAAATTAAAATGGTGTGTGTGTGTTTGTGTCCGTCCGTCCTTTTCAAATGTTTATTTAATGTTTGTTTCCAGTTCTTTTTTTTAAATATAAATTTACATATTTACATTTAACAGAAAGAAATGAAATGTTCTGTGTGTGTTAGGCAAGGCAACTTTATTTATATAGCACTTTTCATACACAAGGGAAGACTCAAAGTGCTTCACATATAAACATTGTCATACAATAAAATAGATAAGAAAAAGAAAACATATGCAGAGAAATGAGTAAAATAGAAAGTTAAAGGCATTTTAGTATTAAAATAGAAAATAAAGGCAAAGTTAAAAAAGCTTTTTAGAAAGTGCAATGTATTTAAGATGTAGCAGAAAGCTAATGCAAACATAAAAGTCTTCAGGCTTGTTTTAAAGGTGCTCAGAGTGTGTTACCTTAAAGTGGAAAGGAAGCAATCAAATAAAACATGTCTATAGCACTAGTTAAATATTTAAATATACCATAAATACAAATAAAGTCGGAAATATGTCCCGTTATTCAGAATGAAGCACAAACACGTTGCATTAATTACAATTTTTTCAGCCTGTGCGCCGCCATCTCTGTTTTCAGAATACGATGACGTCACGAGAATGGTTGGTATTAACATTCTATGTTGTTTACATAGCGGCTCATAGCCTCACAGGTAGCTTACTGCCTCAACAAAATGGATATGGACGAATTGGATAGACCCACCAATGAGGGCAGGCATCCAATTGCCTATGCTTTTGAGCCAGTAAGAGAAGTCGGAGTTTTAGTGCCCCCAACAGAGCCTGACTATGGAGGAGAAATAGATGAAGGAGAGAGAGATGTATCTGAGCGCACAGGAAACAATCGGTGGTGCTTGTGTGGGGTTTGTGTCCCTATGTCCACTGACATGGAGAGTGTCTGCTGCCATGAAATGAACCTGTAGAAATGCAGTGTAAGATATGTATATATATTGCACATTATATATTATTACATTATTATATATATATATATATATATATATATATATATATATATATATATATATATATATATATATATATATATATATAATAATTATTATAATATAATAAGATAAGAAAAGTAAAGTACACGGGTGCAGCAGCTGGGCTCCACGCTGCCTTACAGTTTGTTAATTTCATGATACAAGTAATTGTCGTGCCATTTGGGTGTGCACGTGAATATGCGAAAATAGTGCAACCGACGGTGTTTGCAAATGGATTATTTCCGATAACAATGGATTATTTTGGCGATGGATTAGAAATTATCAAGAGCATGGAGCGAGCTAGTCTGCAAACAAGACAATCTTCAAACAGTGAGTGTACTTGTACTAATTTATCTGTTTCTCTAGTAGTAGAAGCTAAGTGTACCTCTCGTTCCTCTGCCTGGCAAGCACGTTTCTGCGCTCTTTCGCTGCGCATAAGAGCAGCGCCCGGGTCCGATCTGTCGGGTATGTCCGTGTCTCCACTGCACTATATCCACTAAAATTAAAAATAGTTGGCACAGCATCTGGCTTCAGGCGATTGGTGGGACGGCGAACAAATCTCCCATCTTCAGAAAAAGCTCCCTCTTCGATGTAATCAGCCTCTATAAAGTGGTCGCTACATACTCTCTGCCCTGGTCCCATTGGGGGGCTGAGGCGTTTCAATGCAGCTAACCATCTTCGGAGCACTTCAGGCTTCTTGACGGGAATTACATGGAAATGAACTATTCTACCGCTCTCCTTTAACCGATAAAATTCGCCTGCGTTTTTAAAACATGGCTGCGCCCTAGAGGCGAAAGTCGTTATAAACATGTCATTTTACGGTGAAACTACTTGAATTTCAGTATTGATGAAAATCCATGTGTTTCCAAAAATGAAAAAACAAACAAAAAATTGACACAGTTCTCAGTGCTTCATTTCCACTTTAAACAAATGTTCAGGAATGTTCGCTTCCAATTCTTTGATTAAAATATTTACATATATACATTTAACAGAAATAAATAAATGGAATGGGGTGTGTGTATCCCTCGGCCATATTTACTTGGCATTCAGGAGGTATGTGTCCATGTATGTGCTAAAATAAAACACCTAACCCAAACCTTGGGTTTCCTGACCACAAGTTGGTCAATGGGTTCCGGGCGAATCCCCTGGAGCGAATCCCCTGGAGCAAAAAGAAAAAATATGTCAGCACATAAATCATAATGTCAGTGTAGCAACACTTAAGTCAGTGTTAGTCGCGTCTGTATATATACAAGAACTTCGAATACTATTATTGAGTAGACTATACAGGATGTTTGGCTAGGCCTGAGGTATACACATAAACCTGTGTCCTTGGTCCACGTCTGCAGAACACTGGTGCACGACAGAGGTGTTGGCACGCTTTTCCCCCCTGTGAAGTGGTTGTCATGTGTCTGGAAGAGCAGATATAAAACAAACCATGACAATTTGCAAGAGCAGACATGAAACAAAACATTATCATCTGCAACAGCAGATCTGGAGAAAGAGAGGGCATTTTGGAACAGCAACAAGAAACCATAATAATAAAAAACACAGACTGAACATGCAACTGAATCTGTGAAGGTCTGAAACCATGCTCTAGGCTATCCATTATGCTACATATTACGAGGTGGGCCTGTTGTTTGAATCACAAAATGTAAATCTAATTAAAGTGGTCAGAAAGGTAGGCCTAAGTAACAGTCCCATTGATTCACAAAAGACTATGTAAAGCGTTTTTCTTCTGGGAAAAGTAGCAGTTCGCCCGAACTGCGACTTCCAAATTAACTAAATCTGACACTGCAGTAAGAGAGGGAAAGATTAACACACCATACAGCAAAATGTATGGGCATTGGTAGTTTATGACAGCCACCCAGCCACTATGTTCTGACAGTAGCCTGGAGCTAATCTGACATACTATCGACACTTACATGTACGGTAGGCAGTGGCTACCTACCTATACCAAACCTCTTGGGGTTCGTCAGGCAAAGTTTCAGAGACACTAAAACTAAATATGTATTCCTACCAGTGTAAAAAAATATTTTGCGATTAATTAAAAAGGATGCGTTTTAACTGACATGTTACACTTAGTGCTATCTGTCACAGTCAAGCTACACAGTGTCAACAGATTTGAAACACTTACCTATGTAATTAAAAATGTACTTCTCCCAGAATAACTTATATCCTTTGCGTAGTTTAGATGTTTCGACACGTAAGTGCTGATTTACTATCCTTAGGACGTCGTCGTAGGACAATTTAGGTAGGTTGGAGAGACTTGGTCCAAAGGTATTGATCTGCCTCCGCCATGGTAAACAGCTTAGCTAAGCTAAGCGGAAGAGCAGTTACCCTACTCCGCGAGCTTCTTCCGGTCTTCAATTGTTCCGTGACATAGGCCTATTGGATTAAATTGCAGCCTAATTAGATGAGGAGCTCCTCCATTAGCGGAGAGGGATAATCCCTCTGGGAGGAGGAGACACGACAGGAGGACGCCACAGCGGGCGGGAAACAGGACCACCGCTTACACACACACACACACACACACACGGACATACAGACACACAGACACACACACACACACACACACACAAACACACACACACACACACACACACACACACACACACACACACACACACACACACACACACACACACTAACACACACACAAAGACACACACACACACACACGCACAAACTTCCCCTATTGATTTCTGGACAAAAGATCTATTTCTATATTTGCAATGAATTTGTACGTAAAGCCAAAAACAGGGTGCGAAGTGTGAAGATATTGGGGTTTGAGTGCGATGGTTCCTGTCTGCAAACACACATGAAGCCTTTGTTCCATGGCTCTGCTAATGGACGGCTTTCTGTGGTTTCTGTTTCTGTGTGTGCGGTGGAAGTGTTTCTGTGTGTGCGGTGGATGTGTTTCTGTGTTTGTAGTGGATGTGTTTCTGTGTGTGTGGTGGATGTGTTTCTGTGTTTGCGGTGGATGTGTTTCTGTGTGTTTGGTGGATGTGTTTCTGTGTTTGCGGTGAATGTGTGTCTGTGTGTGTGGTGGATGTGTTTCTATGTTTGCAGTGGATGTGTTTCTGTGGATGTGTCTTTAAGTGTGAGGTGGACGTGTTTCTGTTTCTGTGTCCTGTGGCGGCCTGTGAGGGGGTGGGTTTTTTGGTTTGGTTATATTTAGATGTGTTGGTTTGGGATAATAAAAGCAATGCCAGGTTAGCCCAGATGAACCACAGCAGATAGAAGGAGAGTTCATCTCCATGCTCTGCTCCTCCACCTCCTCTATGACAGGCCCTTTTTAATTCAATTATTCAGGCAGCGAGGTTTTCTGAGCACACATACATGCTCACACAAATATACACAAATAAACACATACAAATACACCTGCACACACAAACACACACACACACACACAAAAAAATATACACAAACAAACACATCCAAACAAACATTCACACACACACACACACACACATACACACACACACACACACACACACACACACACACACACACACAGACACCGCCCCTAACACACAAATACACACACACAAACACTCACACATACAAAGGGAGGGCCTCTTGATTACCTTACGGCCCACTACGAAGGCGGAGCCGATATAGGTCACCGAGGAGGGAGGAGGGGGGGGAGGGGGGAGGGGGGAGGGAGGGAGGTGGGGGGGAGGGGGAGGGTGGAGGGTGGAGGGGAGATGAGAGAGAAAACTGAAATGGGTGTTTCCAAAGAGCCACTGAAAAAATGTGATGTGTGTTTGTGTGTGTCGGGGGTTATTTTGTTTACAGAGTTCAGCACCACTTAAGAGAACACAGGAACTCAATTAGAGAGATGAGGAGAGACAAGACGACCAATGAGGCGGAGGGGAGACTTCCATAGCAACGGGGCCAACATGGGTGGAGGGCATGTGGGGGGGGGGGGGGGGGAGCTGCTCGTGTATTTTGGGGACTATTTATAGTCCCCATCGCTGTGGGTTTCTGTGTAATTCTGTAGCAGCAGGACTAGATCTCATATCCCCTCATAACTGACATAAATCTGAAAGAAAGACCAGTCCCTGCTTTACGGCGCCTAATTGATGAAGGCTCACCAGATGACCCCCTACCCAGGGAGTCTTCTCAGATAGGACAAACTGTGATATCACATCTCGGGGCTCTGAGGGCCAGTAGACCACAGACCCTGCTGGGCGGAGTCTGTGGTGCAGAGCGGGCCTACGTACCAGATGGGTCTTATAGGACGGGGCAGTCATGTGTGTGCTTGTTGAGCTCAGGGTCCTGTTGTTGGCTGTGTATTTGTGTGTGTGAGTCAGTGTGTGTGTGTGTGTGTGTGCATCTGTGTGTGTGTGTGTTGAAGGCAATGGTCACATGGCTTGTCCTTCATCTGTCCATCGGAGGCGTCTGTGACGGCTCAAACAAGCCTCAGCTGTCCGTCGTGTCGCATGAATCACCTTCTCCTGCCTCTCTCTCTCTCTCTCTCTCTCTCTCTCTCTCTCTCTCTCTCTCTCTCTCTCTCTCTCTCTCTCTCTCTCGCGCTCTCTCTCTCTCTCTATGCTTCCTGGTTAGTAAGCTCGTCTTCTCAGCCTCCCAGTCATGTTCGTCCTGCTGATTCTGAAGATTACAGGCTGGATTAACCCTCCATGCTCAGTTTACAGACCGGCTCTACATCAGTTGGTACGCTCCACATCCTCATTTGACCCCTGATGGGACACGCCCACAGTTCTCACGTGCACGGTGATGACACGCACGTTTTTGACGTGCAAGATGCTGACGTGCACGGTGCTGATGTAATGTTCCTCCAGCTGGGCTTGGCGGCTGCCTTCCAACGTAACGGCCTCAGCAACATAACAACCTTGCAGAGAACAAATCGCATATGAGGGCAACACTGGCCATTATTTACATTAAATCAATTTAATTTGGGGCCCCCAAAATCATTATGAATTTATCATTTATTTTGCTGGATGATTGGCAGGTGGATTGTTATACAATTTCTGGGGGGGACACCCATAACCCTCCCAACGGCTCCCTTTAAACAGGCCTCTAGCGGCTGATTCCTGTTAAACCCTGTGGGGCCTGTTTCGGAAGTGGCGATCAAACCAAGGACCTGTCGACCGCGAGCCCCCAGCCACTGCACCCCCCCCCCCCCCCCCCCCCCCCCCCCCCCCTGCTCTATGGATCGATCCAGGAGGAGAAGGAGGGCAGGCCTTTGGTTTGGAATGCAGCCTCATAAATACAAACCAATCACAGCAGGCTATCTTCTGCTCTCTGTCGTCGATAGCGACGGAATAAAAGCTATTATTCTGAGCGCCTCCGGGCGACAGGCAGTATTTAAGAGCTTCAATCCCCAGGATTCAGTCTGCTGCTATTTTTACATCTAGCTAGCGTAGTATCGTTATATTTCGAAGCTTACTATTAGAAAGGCCGTTCAGAGAAAAAAAAAGAAAACAAGAAAAATGAAACGTTCAGCGGCTCGTTGCCGTTCAGCGGCCCGGTGCTCGCCTAGCGGCGCGAACGACGAGGCACAGCGGGAGGTCTGGTGCACTCAGTGGGACCTCAGAGAATTGACTCCTCCAATAAACCCAGAGGCCTCCCATGCACTTTCACAAACGCTCCCACACGCGCTCTCACACGCGCTCTCACACGCGCTCTCACACGAACTCTCACACGCACTCTCACATGCACACTCACACGCACTTTCATCACGTTGGTGAGCTAACCTTTTAACAAGACTTCAAATCAACCTTGGGCTGTTATGTTTTCAACACTTCAAACTACGACATGATGAAGGTTATCTTTTATATAAGCAGGACCTAAACACATTTAATCAATGTTTTTCTGTGTAATCAAAGTATTAGGGTTATTATTTTACATAACAGTCATAACACAGTTCAACACATTACTAAAATGCATTATTTCCTGGCCTAATGCATTCATGAGCTTTACTGACCCTTACTGCCATTAGACTACGTTTTAATGATGTGATTTAAAGTTATATACAACAATACTAACTCTCCCTGACTGCGATAATGAACTAACCGAGCGGTCTGTAACTCCGTCCGTTTCTATTTATAGAACAAACAATAAATTATAATAATATCAATCAGAACAATTCAACTTATACTCTTGATTAGTTTGACTAGTAGTTTTCCACTCATTCACGATAAAAAATAATGTAGAGTTGGTGGCCCGACACTGCAGGAGCTAACTAGCGCAATGATGAGGACACAGAGGGGCTGACGTTTAACCGGAGAACCAGGCTTTATTATCCTTTCCGTGCAACGAACTATAGGGTTGGAGGAGTGCCCAAAACAATATGGCAAACCCGAACACTGGCTAGCTGTTCCCGCCCCCTATCCCATCTGGCCTATCAGGCTGAACTAGGGCAACTCTTTCCCCCCACAAACTCCCCATCAATCCCCCTCTTACGGTACGGCCACACCAAACGCGTTACTCGCGTTGGATAACGCGAGTAACGCGCCTAACCTGACGCTTGATCATTGTGTGGTGGTTGAACGCTTCCAACGCTTCCAACGCGTCAACGCGCCAACGCAGCTAGATGAGCCCGCCCATTTTCTCCCGCTCATTCTCTTTCCAAAGCTCCACAAACATGAAGGGCACCACCATCGCTGCGCTGTATGAGTTGTGGAAGTTGGAAGAGAGAAATAAACCCAAACGCCGTCGTGTTTGGGTGCATGAGATCATGCGTAGGCGCTCAGAGCTGGGTGAGTTTCACCACCTCCTCCAGGAACTCCGCCTGGATGACGGCCGGTTCAGGCGGTATTTGCGCTTGACTGTCGCCATGTTCGATGACCTGCTAGCCCGGGTTGGTGCCATGATCTCCCGTCAGGACACCAACTACAGGCGCTCGATATCAGCGGCGGAGCGCCTGTCCAACTGTCTCCGGTAAGTTGCGGTTTCATAGGCTAATTACTCTATTAAAATCAGCACATTCTGTAGCCATATACTATCGGAAAGTGCATTCATCTATTTCCAATGTGTTGTTTATATTTGAGTAGTGACCCATTTATTCAAGCATCGTGCACTAGGCTCACCCATGGCATAGGCCATTGTAATATGAAAGGCAATATTCATTGAGTTAAATTCAACACAAGGCAAACGAAAGCGTGCTGACATGACATGGTGGTGATATGAGTTGCTTTCCCCATTGCGCCTACCTGCTATTCATTTTTCCTGTCAATGCTCCACCCAGTATTTCAACCTAAACGCAAATCTTCATACATGCATGTCACCAGAGTTTTATACAAACAAAATAAAGAAATGCATCATGGCTCAAAATATTAATTCATATTATACTATGTGAGTAAATTCCACATTGATCTCCTTGTCATGCTTTTGAAAGTAAAATAAGCTGATGCAAATCCACTGTAAACACTAGTCAAGACATTTACCTGTGCAGTGAGATAATTGGCCTACAGATTTGCTATACAACTGAAATTAGCAATAAGGCAAAAATAAATAATTCATGTGTTGCAGATTCCTGGCTAGTGGTGATTCGTTTCGAACGATCGCCAACAGCTTTCGGGTCGGGGCCTCCACCGTGGCTTCCATCGTCTCGGATGTGGTCACGGCTATTTGGGATTGCCTGGTGGAGGAGTTCATGGCTGTGCCCACTGCAGAGGAGTGGAGAGTGGTTGCAGAGCGGTTCGAGGAGCGGTGGAACTTCCCTCTCTGCTGTGGTGCCATCGATGGGAAGCATGTAGTTCTGAAGGCCCCTGCGAACTCCGGTTCGCAGTTCTTCAACTACAAGGGAACGTTTTCCATCGTTCTCTTGGCAGTTGTCGACGCAGACTACTGCTTCCGGGTCATCGATGTGGGGGGCTACGGGAGAACCAGTGATGGAGGAATTCTGGCCAACTCTGAGTTTGGTCAGGCCCTCCACGCTGGCAATCTCCAGCTCCCTGCTGACAGAGCACACAGAGCACTACACATTAACATCTTCCTAAAAAAGAAGCTGTTTGGGAGAAAGGATTTACCTAACTAACTACCTTTCTCACAAACAGCTTCTTTTTTAGTCACAGCAGCCCAGTTCTTTCCCCGGAGAGATTGTCACCACCACTCTTGCTATTAAGCAGAAGCGTGATTAGACGGGTTCCAAATTAAGGGTGAATTGGGTGGCGTCAAATATGACCTTGTGAAGTTGGAATTTCACATACTCCTTAGTGTCTGGTGGCAATCTCTTCAGGGAAGGAAGTAGGCCGTTTAAAAACTGTGCGTCTGCACACAACTCCCCATCCCTCTGCAGGGCCTGGAGGATAGCCTCTTGTATCTGGGTGCTCCCATCTGGTACCCCGCTGGCTCTCTTCCTCCCTGTATGAAATGTAAAACACCATAATTTGTAAGTTCATTCTCTTTGTGCAATACTACCTTCACAATTGAAAAGCCAAAACGTTATCAATACACCTGTTTAACCTGCATGTGTGGTTGGTTGGAAGTGACAATTATAGTAGTAATCCGTTAACAGTATTCATAGCAGTTAAAGCTTAAACGGTTAGCCATAAACATAGTTGACCCCTGAAATTAAAGCTATACAACTTTGTCCTGTACATACCGCTCGGTGGTCTTGGGGCAGGGGCATGGCCAGCGGCAGGGACAGGGGCAGGGGCAGGGGCAGGAGTAGCAGCAGCAACAGCAGCAGCAGGAACATAGACAGGCTCCGATTCATTTCCCGACAGCTGATCTGTTATTGAGTAAGAAGTCTTGGTTTTTTTTTGGCTTGGAAGATATAGTGATCTATATTACAGCACATTAAAGATGGAGACAGAATCGTGCAGCACTATAAACCTTTTCTCAATACAGAATGTGGCCATAATGCAGAAGCTGTATACGTATACGTTCACTTCAACAAACCTGTATCGTACGATGGCCCTGCTGCTGCTGCTGCCTCATCGCGCTCCTCGTCTGCTTCTCCTACCCCTGAAGTCTCTGCAGCCCCGTCATCCTCGATCTCGACCTCTATCTCTGCACACCGAGGAAGGTTGCTGCTGGTCTCCCTCGGTGTGACAAAGGGGTCGAGGAAGGACAGGACCGCAAAGAACTTCCATTTCTTCCCTGCCCTTGCCGCTGACCCGCTCCTTTTTCCCTCCTCTTTCTCCCTCCTTTTCTCCCTCAAGTACCTGTCCCTGAGGGATTTCCATTTCCTGCGACATAGGTCCACTGACAAGAAAGTAATATACATATTAAGTTGTGTAGCCTGACAAGCGGGATAGTCTGTTGTAGTAGTATCACTAGTATGACCGCACACCGCCACGATAAGTGCGTCCTCCATTGCTTCTTTCTGCTTCTGTTCTGTCTCCCGGTGACTTCGGGTCAAGCTCAACGCTGATTGGCTATCGCGGCTAAGCGTCACGCGTTGGAGCGTTGAAAGTTCAGATTTCTGAACTCCGGGCGTTGGTGCGTTGGGCGCGTTACTGCGTTTACGTGCGTAATTACGTGCGTCTGACGCGCCTAACGCCCCTGACGCTTCAACGCATGTAACGCGTCTACGCGCCTATACCAATGGTTCCCTATGCAAAAAGGCCGAGTTTGGACGCCCCTAACGCGAGTGACGCGTTTGGTGTGGCCGTACCGTTAGTCCTGCTGGGTCACTACACGGCCTCCCCCTCTAATTCCTCGTCCCTGAGGAAGAGCAAAGTCTTGAAAGTGACCCGGGAGTCGCCGTTCCCTCTGCGACCTCCTTACTCCACAATCCAACAGAGAAGTTCCCGTTGTTGCAGCCGTGTTCCTCGGCACCACAGCTCCTTCATCTGTCACAGAGGTGGCGTCACCTCCTCCCCTTGAGGCCAATTCTGTTGTTGTCTCAGTGGGGTCCTCCTGTGGTGAGGTGACCTGACCCGCGCCCTGGGATTTGTCACAGTGAAGGCGAGCTGATGATTCCCCCGGTATGGTGCCATCCTATCCCTGTTCGCACAACTGTGCGGCCTCTGGGAGCCAGTCTGACTCTTTACACAACCTCTCCAACTTTCTCAACCACATAGCAGGGGCCAACCCATTTGCTGTCCAGCTTGGGGAAACGGCCTTTTACACTCTTAGGTCCACACACCCAGGCGAGGTCCCCAGCCTGGAAGTCCTGCCCCTTAGTGTGCATGTCATAGCATCGCTTCTGACGAACCCCTGCCTGCTGGGCCTGGTGTCTGGCGAATCTGTGGGCCCTTTCCAGACGGTCCTGTAACTGCATGGCATACTCCGGGCAAGCCATGGCTTCTGGTCCATCGGGCTGTCGTCCGTAGGCCAGCTCTGGCGGCGTTCTGAGCTCCCTGCCCAACATCAACAATGCAGGAGCACAGCCAGTGGATTCTTGAACTGCACTGCGGCACGCCATGAGGTTAAGGGGTAGTTGCAGGTCCCAATCACTCTGGAGCAGTAGTAAGGGCTAATTGGGCGCCTAAGGTCCACATGAAGCGCTCCACCAACCCGTCGCTTTGAGGGTGAAGCGGGGTGGTTATTTTCTTCCGGATGCCAAGTTGGCTACACATGGCGGTGAATACTTGTGATTAAAAAATCCGCCCTTGATCGGAGTGGATCTCCGAGGGTGTTCCAAACCATCTGAACATTCCATGCACCAAGGCTTCGGCCACGGTTGTGGCTTCTTGGTCAGGTAGGGGGTATGCTTCCATTCACTTTCTGAAGTAGTCGATGACGACCAACAGATACCGGTTCCCTCTGCTGGTACGGGGAAGTGGGCCCAACACATCGACTGCCACCCTATCCAACGGTGCCCCGACACGGTGCTGCTGTAGAGGTGCACGGGAGTGACCTAGGGGCCCTTTACGTGCGGTACAGGAGTAGCAGCAGTGACAGTAGCCCTCAACATCTCTCCTGCTCTGGCCTTAATAGAATGCCTGCCGTAACCGTCTCAATGTCTTTGTCACCCCAAAGTAACCTACTCTGGGGGATCCGTGATGTGCCTCCAGCACTTTGTCCCGGAGGTCCTTTGGCACGACCACCTGCCAGCGTGGCTCCCCAGTGGCTGGCTCACGGCAGCACCTCTTCAGGACTCCTTCCTGCACCTCCGGCCCAGGCCATTGGGACCACAGGCCTCTGACTGTGGCCAACTGGGCCACCACATCTTCCCAGGGTGGCCGGTTGTCTGTTTCCAGCCACCCCATGACCGGTTTATGGTCAGGGTCCTCGGTTTGCAGTCCAGCCCAACCCCTAACATCATCGGGTTATAGGGCTCGACAGATCACCTCCCCCGTCTGTAGGTTAGCTGCCTCCCATTCTTCTTCCCGGTTACAGTGGTGACAGTCTGGGGCACACGGTCGGCGGGAGAGGCTGTCTGCATTTGTGTGACGACTCACTGACTCTGTGTTGTATGGTGAACTGAAGGGCCTGGAGTTGTTCGATCCATCTGGCAACTTGTCCTTCAGGCTCTTTAAAGGAAATTAGCCACCTCAAAGCAGCATGATCAGTGTGAATGGTGAATGGAAGGCTACAGAGGATGTGCTTGAAATGGATTACTGCATCAATCACTGCCAACAGTTCCTTGCGTGTGACACAATAGTTCCTCGCCGACTTATCCAAGGTACGACTGTGCTAAGCAACAACCCGCTCTCCATCAGGGGTCAGCTGCGAGAGTACAGCGCCAAGGCCTGTGTTGCTAGCGTCCGTGTCAAGGATAAATGGCAACTCTGTGTTTGGTGCAGCCAGCACTGGATCCTTATAAGGCCTGTTTCAGCTCATGGAAGGCTGCATTCTGTTGTGGTCCCCATTCGAATGATGTGTCTTTGCGCAATAAGACGAACATGAGGGCAGCTACAGTAGAGAACCCAGCCACAAAGCGCCTGTAATAGGATGCAAGTCCTAAGAACGATCTCAGCTGGTGGATGTCAGTGGGGGTAGGCCAATCCCTTATGGCTGCTACCTTATCTGCAGTGGTGTAGTCTATTTTATTGTAGTGGGTATACTGTGATGATTCCCTCCCAGCCTCGTACAAACCCGTCCCACCGGTACGTGTACATGTGTGGCGCTTATGGGGTGTCGCACCACACTCACCAACGCAGGGGTCTACAACCCGCTGATTTAAGAGTATAACGATTATCAACAATCATGGAAAGCTGGATAGGTTTATCAGTTTTACCAACAGTATGAACAAATAGAACACAGAAATGGCAAGTTGTCCTTTGTACATCTATAGTAGCAATAGCACATGCTAAACAAGGACAAAATCTACTCAAAATAATTTAATGAACTGTTTACAACCATGGCTAACCAGTGCATGAGAAGGAGATGACAGGAGACAAATGTTTCACTCTTTCAATTGCTCTAATTTTAGCTCTTGCTGTTTTTATCAAACATACCATACAGTCATTTAATTGTGTAAAAGTGTGAAATTACTGCACCTTAAAAATGACCATGAATTAGCTATACTCTCATTTGCATAGTGATTAACATTATGAATTTCAATTGTGTATACCAACTGCATGTTGGTTGACATTTACCTAACTTTTTTTCCCTCCACTCTAACCAAGGATGCCTGTTTTTAAATTCCCTAGCCTGACACCCAGTCCGAAAGGCTGGCCAGGGGTTCTCATCTAAAAGCAACAAGGAGATATACAGTGGGATTTGTGGTCTTCACTTCGCATCCGTCGTTTTCACACTCCTATGTTCCAAATGCAAGATTGTAGAGGTGCGTTTTGAGCTTTCCTTTGAATAGCTCCACAGAGTCAGCTTCCCTGATCGCTGATGGCAGCCTATTCCATAGGAAGGGGGCTCGATAGGCAAACGCTCTCTGTCCAGCCGATTTCTTTTTAACCTTCGGCAATGAAAGAAGGCCAGCTCCCGAAGACCGGAGGGACCGAGAAGGGCTATAAGGAATGATCAGGTCCTTCAAGTAGGATGGAGATAATCCATGCAAGGCTTTATAGGTTAGCAATAGCACCTTAAAGTCTGATCTGAAAGTTATTGGTAGCCAGTGCAGAGAGGCGAGAATAGGTGTGATATGATCAAACCTTCTCGTTCTGGTCAGCAGTCTAGCTGCCACGTTGTGTACAAGCTGTAGACTTTTTTTGGTAGAGTTTGGTAATCCCGAGAACAGTGCATTGCAATAGTCCAGTCTTGACAAAACAAATGCATGAATCAGTGTCTCTGCATCCGCTGCAGATAACATTTGTCTGATTCTTGCAATGTTTCTCAGATGGAAAAAGGCAATTCTAGTTATACTTCTTATATGTTGGTCAAAGCATAGTTGAGGGTCAAACAAGACACCAAGATTTTTGACGGACGCACTCTGTGGGATGGCGAGGTCATCCAACCACAGAGAGACATCCTCAAACTCTTTCCGGTCCCGCTTCGAGCCGATAATTATCAGCTCTGTCTTCCCAGTGTTAAGCTGTAGGAAGTTTTGTGACATCCAGCCCCGGAATCTACAGGAATGTAGAGCTGGGTGTCATCCGCGTAACAGTGGAAACTAATTCCGAAGCTGCGGATAACGTCGCCCAGGGGAAGCATGTAGATTGCAAAAAGTAATGGACCAAGGACCGACCCTTGTGGTACGCCAAAGCGTAATTTGCAGTGCTTTGATTCTGAACCCTCATGAAGCACAAATTGGGTTCTATCTGTGAGGTACGATTCAAGCCAACCAAGAGCCGTACCCCCGAAACCAACATAGTGCTCAAGACGATGAAGAAGAGTGCTGTGGTCGATCGTGTCGAACGCAGCGCTCAGGTCCAGCAGCAAATGCATTGAGCTTGTATATTTTATCCAGAGCAAGAAGGATGTCATTTACAACTCTTGTGATAGCAGTTTCAGTTGAGTGGAAATTCCTAAACCCCGACTGGAAAGGTTCGAAGAGATTGTTCGTCGTCAGATAATCAACGATTTGCTTTGCTACAATCCTTTCCTGTACCTTGGACAGGAAGGGCAGATTCAATATAGGCCGATAATTCCTGACTAATTCAGGATCTAGGCCAGGCTTTTTGAGTAGTGGTTTTATCACCGCAGCCTTGAAATTGGAGGGAACAATTCCTGTTGAAAACGAGAGATTCATAAGCGAGAGGATTGCAGGCCCCACCTTGGGAAGAAGTTCCTTAAGAACCCTGGAAGGGAGAGGATCCAACATACAAGTTGTTGGCTTTGATGCCTTTATCACCCTTTCAAGTTCCACCAAAGGAATTGCCTTGAACTCCAGGAGAGTTGCGTCAGAGTTCCCCATCCTGCCCCACAGGATGTGTAGGACAAGCCGCGAGGCAAGCATACATTTCCTCTCTAATTGATTGAATCTTATTCTCAAAGAAATCCTTGAATTCACCTGCCACGATCGAGGAGCCTACGGTCTGAGTCAGACTCCTCACCGTGTCAAAAAGAAACTTAGGATTGTTTCTATTCAAGTTGATGATACTGGAAAAGTAGGCGTTCCTGGCAATAGTCAGCGCACCCTTATAGGTAAGCAAACTGTTATGCCATGCAAGATGAAAGACCTCAAGTTTGGTCGAGCGCCATTTGCATTCAAGGATCCTGCAGCTTCGCTTCAAAGTGCGCGTTTCTGCATTAAACCAGGGGGCTGGTTTTTTCAATGTTCGTTTTTTAGTTACGTTCGGAGCAACTGAATCAATGGCAGCAGACAGGGCAATGTTGAGGTCATCAGTAAGGCACTCCACAGAACCACTATAGTTACAAAGAGGTGCAAGTGAACCAGATAACTTATCTGCCATAGCTGTAATGGTTGCAGGTGTGATGCGGCGACAGCTGAAAGTAGCTTGCTGATCGTCGCAAGGGCAGGATACCACCACCTGGAAAGTGAGCAAAAAGTGGTCTGATAAAGCTGAGGTGTAGGAAGAGACCACTAGCTGTGACATGTCTACACCGCGGGTCAGAACGAGATCTTTTGTGCATTAATATTTTCAGATCAAAGGATCTGAAAATATATCTATTCTTTGGCTTTAAATTAAGCTTAGAATTAGATATCAGGGCTACTCCACCACCTTTCTTAACTTCTCTAGATACTTGGGTGCTAACGTAATGGGGTGGAGTAGCTTCGTTTAGGGCTAGAAACTCATCTGGTTTTAACCAGGTTTCACAAAGGCCCAATATGTCGATCTTTTTATCAATAATTGGATCATGGACCAAGAGCGCTTTAGATGAAAGCGACTTTATGTTCATGAACCCTATTCTGAGTGCTTCCATTTTATTATTTTCAGAGGGAGTCCGGTTAACACTCAGCTCTGAAGCGGTCAAGGGAATGCCGCGGTTTCGACATACTGGTTGCGGCCCTCGCCTGCGGGTTTTACACCTCGAGACAGCGCGAGGCCGCACCACCGTACATATAGGTACAGCGTTATTTTCAGAGGGAGTCTGGTTAACACTCAGCTCTGAGGTGATCAATGGGATCGCGAGAGTTCGACATACTGGTCGCGGCCCTCGCCTGCGGGTTTTACACCTCGAGACAGAGCGAGGCCGCACCACCGTACATATAGGTACAGTGTTAATTTCAGGAGGAGTCCGGTTAATTGTTAGTATGCGATTTGACATGCGGTTTGTCATGCGATTTGACATGCGATTTGCCATGCGATTTTGCACGCCTGTACATATAGGTACAGCGTTAATTTCAGAGGGAGTGCGGTTAACACTCAGCTCTGTCATGCGATTTAACATGCGATTTGCCATGCGATTTTGCACGACCGTACATATAGGTACAGCGTTAATTTCAGAGGGAGTGCGGTTAACACTCAGCTCTGTCATGCGATTTAACATGCGATTTGACATGCGATTTTGCACCACCGTACATATAGACGGGTTTCTTGTGTACAAACAATACTAGGTGCGCGCGCAGTCAGGGGGCAAAAGCCTGCTTCGGAGTGAACTGATATCAATGTAGATGCCGTATTGCTTGTAAGTTCTCCCTAACACAGTTGCAATAAAATGTAATTTTACTGAAAAATCGCTGTTTTTCATTGCATCACAAATCATAAAAACACTTACTGAAATGTCCATGAATTTCACTCAACTTACCAGGTTTTGACGGTTGTTTTAGATGTTTCCAATATCAGGAGCACGGTCCTAATGTTAGTTAACACGCTGATACATATGAACTATTACGCACAACCGTCCGCAGTGGATTGAATCTTCAGGAGAGTGACGGCTATTAGCCTATTATATATTGGTATAATTTAGGCAGTGTGCGAAATACCCCCACCCCCCCCACCCCTCATTGCAGAGGATAACACAAAAGCCGACATACGTAATGTGTGTGGGCAACAAAGTCACTGTTACCAAAATCAACATCTGTCTGTCCCTTCAAAATAAAGTTTGTGACGTGTGTGATTGGAGCAGCTGCTGACAGATGTGCTGCTGACAATGACAGTTTCACTAAACCTGAGCCACCATCCAATCCTCCCTCGTTCACGTCCTGACGTCTCTTGGACATATAAATGCATAAATCTCTGTATATTCTGTGTTTTTCCTCTCTTCAACTAATTGTTTCAGTTTTTGCCGGTGTCGGTCTGCAACGTGAAATCTGGTGCGCACCTGTTTCTCTCTCGCATACTCGCTCGCTCTCGATCCGCATATTAAAAATAAAAACTAGTGAGGAAGAAATAGGCCTACAAACCCCCCGAATATTGACGAGTATTTCGCACACTGAATTTATGTAATAATGCACAAATAATTTCACTTTTTTTTCTGCAGGGATAAATTAAACGCAATATTTACAGATCAAGCATTTTAATAAAATCATAGCCTAAATTTTATTTTAAAATTGCTCCCTCTTATGTGACAATCCTTACAAATACATTTCCTCCTTCACTTCACGCAATTACAACGGAAGATCTTCAGGCCCTCAAAAACATTTGTCCAGAAGCTGCTATATTCACATCCATCAACACAGCTGCAGACTCGGACACAGACACAGCATCAGACTCTCGCCGCCTTTAGGACCTTCGGGACCCCAATCCGCCCTTTTTAATGGCCTGGAGCCACAATCTTCTTCTTCTCTTGGCAAAAGGATGAGATCCTCTCGGGATATTAAACAGTTTCCATCCATCCTTTTGCCGATTCGTGCAGTTTACAGCACAACAGCTCCTTGTCATTTTCGTTCTCCGCTGACTCCGCTGGTAAACAAATGACAAATGTCCCGCTTTCTGCCCCCTGGCTGCGCGCGCACATCTGCGATGACGTTGCACAGAAACCCGTCTATAGGTACAGCGTTAATTTCAGAGGGAGTCCGGTTAACACTCAGCTCTGAAACAATTGGTGCAATAGATCCTGGTTCAGCCAACCCATCTCCTGTTCTAGACTCTGCAACGTAGACTATCATGTTGCTAGCAGGTTTGCTAAACTCCTGCAGCCCAGCGTGCTGTGAGTGGATGAGTCACGCCTGGCTAAGACATCTATCTATGTTTTTTGACATAATTGAGGCGCCTAACCCAGTAGGGTGTAGGCCGTCTCTCATGTGCACACCAGGGCGACCCCACAGGGAGGGCCAGTTATCTATGAAACCAAAGCCCTGCTCTGAACTATATCGTGCCAGCCAGCGATTTAGAGACAATAATCTACTATAGCGCTCATCATTACCCTTATCGGGTAGAGGGCCAGAGAGAATTAATCGATGCCGACACATCTTTCTGGCGAAGTCACAAAGCCTAGCTATGTTGCTTTTTGTGACCTCGGTTTGTCTTGTCCTAGCATCGTTGGTGCCGACATGAACTACAATGTTGTCCAAACTAGTGTCGGTGTTTGGTGCATCTAATCTAACTCCGTATGTGATCTGACCGCATGTCAGCACCCTAAGATTAGCTTCAATGTCGGGAGCCCTGGCCCCAGGTAGGCAAATAACTTTCGCTGGCGAGTGTAGTCTAACTTTACGTGTAACAGAGTCACCTATGACTAGCGTTTTTACCCCCGAAAAGGACTTGCGAGGCAGGGTACTGACCGCAACCTGCCTCGCAAGTGGTGCTGCCGACAGGATTGCCTTGACGGAGTCACTGCTAACGATAGCGTTAGCTCCACGAGTCCGCCTGGCGGGTCTCTTCTCTATACTTTCTGGAGTATCTGTTTTCTTTATGCTCGCTACCCTTTCCTCCTCTAACTGACAGATACGTCTCTCTAGCAGAGCTATCTTATCCATGAGAAAGGCAGAGCAAGAACAAGAACAACCGGAATCCATGTTTACCGTGGTTTCATGCAGACGGAGCTCCAGCGAGGAAACAGCGAATACAATACAGAGTATGCAGAACAGGTCGCAGATATAAATACCGAAAAATAGATACAAACCGAGATAGCAGGACGACGCCATAGACGGATTATGACATATCGGGCCCCTGGGCACGTGGACTCCGCAGGCCCCCCCCCCCTTTCCAACATAAACACACGCACCCAGAATACACACACACTTATTGGCGATAATAAGTCATTGGCCTATACCTGCAACTCAGCAGGATTTGTAGCACAGGAAAGGCAACCTCACAATAATTATACAAATAAATGCATCTTTATTTAACAAAAACAGGATAAAAAAAATTATAATTGATGCAATTTTTGGCGATTTGAACGAATTTCGAATGCACCGCTTTCAACCACAAATAAAAATGACTGAAAGCAACTCAATACGAAGTTCCTTACATTAATTTACAGTAATCCATTTCACCTATGAAATGCATTTTTTCCGGGCTCTGTTCCGTGCAAAATCCTCCACGATATCATCAAAGTCCAGTGCATTGGTAAGGTCGCTCTCAATTGCCATGAGAGAAAGTGCCCCGAGTCGTTTTTGTGACATTTTCATCCTCAGTTTATTTTTTATCCTGGACAGAAGAGAGAATGACCGCTCCCCTTCGCAATTACTGACGGGCAGAGTCAGAAAAAGCCGTAGCGCTACATACACATTTGGAAACATAGATTGCAGTCCACAGTCTAGTATAATTCGTAGCAGTCCTTTTGGGGTTGCATCATCTCCAGGCTTGTTAAATGATCTGAACTGAATACATTCATTGCTTCAACGCTCAGCTTAGAGTTCGCCGTTGCTCCATATTTAAATGACAGTGACTTGTTCGTGACCGGTCTCAAATTCACAAACTGAAATAGTGCCCCCTAGTGATATTTTTATTAATTTATTTACTCATTAGTAATAGGCTGTTTTCGCTTGAATTTTTGCATTTCTCTACCGATTGCTTCGACAATGCAACATTAAAAGTTACTAACGGTGGGGCCCAGGGCCCCACCGTTAGTAACTTGTGGGGCCCTGGACCCCACTCTTAGTAACTTGTGGGGCCCTGGGCCCCACTCTTAGTAACTTGTGGGGCCCTGGGCCCCACTGTTAGTAACTTGTGGGGCGGCTCAGTCTACTTCAGTTACTAACAGTGGGGCCCTGGGCCCCACTGTTAGTAACTTGTGGGGCCCTGTTAGTAACTTGCGGGGCGGCTCAGGGGGGCCCAAGGGCCCCCCTGAGCCCTTGGGCCCCTGGGCATGTACCCGGTGTGCCCGTGCAGTAATCCACCCATGGTCGACGCTAAGCGTCCTGCTAACCAAACCAAACAAACCAAGCCGGCTACCCGGAAGTTGCGTCTGCGGCGTCACACGGCTGCGTCTGCGGCGTCACACGGCGGCCTCGGGTCAGCCTATAGAGAGAGAGCACAGGTTACGGGCATGTGTTCAGGCATCACATATGTGGTTTACACATGAATATGGGAGGACTGGACACACACACACACACACACACACACACACACACACACACACACACACACACACACACACACACACACACACACACACTTTTCTGTTGTGTCTTTGCTAGTCTCCGTAGTTTTGGTAGATGCATCTGCTGCTGCAGGGTCTTGCAGCAGCAAGTTGACCCTGTGTGTGTAGTTTACTTTTCATATTGTAATGTTGAATGTTATTGTAGCATGTAGCCTGGGACTCTTGAAGTGTTTGTGTTGTGTTTTTAATCGTTTTATCCAGTTGTTTTAACTGTTATGCCAATTGTTCCCGCGTTTAACTTTCAATCTGTGTGGATTGCTAATCACAGCGCAAGAAGGAGGGGCTCGGCCCGCCAACTAACATGCAGAGATGCAGGGGCAGCTTCGCGTTTCGTAACGGAGACAGGGCAGAGCGTGAGCTCGCAGGGGGAATTTTATGAATGGTGAATGTAGGAGATAACTTCCCCTGCTAAAAGTATAGGGTTAGGTCAGTTGTACCCAACCGGTATTTGCGAAAAATAAACACAGAAGTGAAAGATCTGTCACAAGACGATTGATATGTATCCGTGCACATTTTTAAGTGGGTATACGCAAATCCTCGTGCATTACTAGTGGGTATACGGCGTATACCTGCGTATCACGTAGACTACATCACGGCTTATCTGGCTCTGTCATGATGCCAGCTCCACTGATCTTGTGGCCCAAGAAGGAGACCTCTTGCCGTAGGAAGGTGCACTTCCCCGGGTGAAGCTTCAAGCCTGCACGCTTGATCCGCTCCAGTACCTCCATCAGGCGCCAAGTCAAAATATGGTCCATGGACAAGGAGATCATCCAGGTAGCGTTCAGTGGGCATATCCACAAGGACCTTTTCCATCAGCCTTTTAAATGTGGCCGGGGCGTTGCATAGCCCGAATGGCCTGGTGGTGAAAACGTCCCGTGGTGAAGGCGATCTTGGCTTTGTCCTCTGGGGCCATGGCCACCTGCCAGTACCCACTTTGGAGGTCCAATGAGGAGAACCATGCTGAACAAGCCATGTAATCGAGGGACTCGTCTGTCCGCGGCAGTGGGTAAGGGTCCTTCACAGTTCTATCATTCAGTGGTCGGTAGTCGACGCAAAACCTTGAGCTTCCGTCCTTCTTAGGAACCATTACGACTGGTGACACCCACGGACTCTGATGGCTCAATAATGCCAGCATCCCTCATCTCTTGTATCGTCTGATCAGCAGCAGCTTGGCGGGCTTTGGGCAATCGTCTAGGCTGCTGACAGATTGGCTGGGCATCCCCTGTTTTAATAAAGTGTTGGACTAAATGTGTTTGGCCAACGTCGTTGGGGCAAGTGGCAAAAATGTGTCGACCTGAAAACCGCCCCCCTATCCCAACTGGCCTATCAGGCTGAACTAGGGCAACTCCTTCCTTCTACAAACTCCCCATCAATCCCCCCAATAGTCCTGCTGGGTTGCTACAATAATTTTTCAATTTATTGGGGCTTCCGACTGAAATATATACATGATATTACATGAGAATAAAGTATTAATTGATATTAGTGATTGGTAATTGCAACCAGACAGCCAGTTGAAGTATCAGGATGGACGAGTGGTCTAAGGCGCTGGGTTCAGGTCGCAGTCTCCTCTGGAGACGCGCGTCCGAATCCCACTTCTGACAATATTTTATTTACACCTGATTCTGAGATATAAACATTTTCTCTTTTCCTTCATTCCTGATCCTACGTTACGATTATTATTATTATAAAAATAATAATGATCATATTATAATTTATTATTATTGTGAGAGAAGGAGATGAACTAACAATGAATTAGTTAAAACCAGGAGATTAACTTATAATTATAATCAACACCACATTTTGACAGCAAAACAAGTGAAAGGTTAACAGACTAGTTAGTACACTCGGGCTCAGGTCCAGGAGAGGTCAGATTTCACGTCCCCAAACCGCGGTTGATTCAACTGTTGCAAAGCATGAGCTTGTTGCTGAGGGAGTCATTTACATTGTCCAGGCGGTGGTGTACTTTGTTATTTATGTACCTAATCTTTAAGGCAGTCTTTAATGACCATCGGTACCGAGTGTGGACTCACTTCTTGAACTCATGGACTTCTTTCCTTGTCTGCGTGGACATTTTACTAAAAACAACAGTTCATTGATTGAATGGGATGCAGATTAAATCATTGATTTGATAATGTGTGTATCAAGAGATCAGAAGTACTCATGCATGGTAATCAAATCATTATAAGCTTGCCTTCCACTGTATGGACCTTAGTTTAACTTGGATCCCAGTTATAATGATTACAGTCGATTGTAGAGTGAATCACACTTTTAGCCTACCCGGTACTCTGCCATGTAGAGTAAAGTTAGAAGCAGTTCCCTGGCTTCAGCTGCTGTTGCAAAAGGGTCTCCTTGTGCTTCTGTAGCAGGTCTGGCTCTGCGTTGTGTGTTGTGGTATGGAGTAGGACACAGGGACTCGTGTTTCACTTTAGCCGAACTGTGGCGACAGTGGCGTATTTATTTCTGCGTGAATTAAATGCACAAATAATGCAGCAGCAATAATACACAGGACACTGCAGCACGTCAGTCTCCTCACAGCATCAAAACAACAAGTGAGCCTTGCCAGAAATGCCTTACAATACATATATTCAAATATATGAAGTCACAATAGTTCAAAATACAGTCATACAAATTCCAATCCACCTGAAATCTATACACCATTGGCTAATTAATATTAGCCATGGGAGAAACATCAACATACCTGCGTAAATTTAATGCACAAATAATGCAGCAGCATTAAACACAGGACACTACAGCACGTCAGTGTGAAATGGCGGGAAACCAACAATGAACAGGCTGGAGTCACTGTGTTTGTATCGTCACAAGTGCTGCTAAACAGTGCGCTAGGCAAATAGTTCGCTAAAACACTCAAAACTCTTGCAAAGCAAATGCATGGGAACAGATGAACAACATTAGCAAGTACAGAATCACATTATAACCTTATTTCACCGTTTATACAGGTTATTTTCTCTTAAACAACTTCAGAACAGAAAGCTGCACAGAGCAGAGGAAAAACACTCACCTCCTCACAGCATCAAAGCAACAAGTGAGGAATGGTGAGCGCAACGCAGGAAGATGACGTCACAACCGAGACTTCAAAATAAAATAACAAAAGCTCCCAAACAAACTATTTACAGAAAAGAACACAAAATAAAAGTAATAAATAAAACGTGAGGGAATTTTGGTGGAATGTATACATATATCTTATATACCTGCTACATTCACCCCTCCTGAATTACACCAAAATCCTGAGCGGCTGCCAGGACATAACACTTACAGGGACAACCAATACTGGCTTACTGGCACGGGTTCACATTAAGATCTAATCTTCACATCCAGCTCAAAAGCTACCTGGAAAACAGGTTCAGAGGAATTAAAGGGCGTACAGGCCTTAGTCCCTCCTAGAATTGTCTGGTGCCGTGTACACCAAACCACCCGGCCTACCCAAGTCCCAAACCATAGTCGTAAGCATACATAAGCACACCATCTTAGTGAGACACAGTGTAAAACAAGTACTCAAAACAACAGTGGAAATTAAACAAATCAACCCTTTTGAACAGAACAGGGCAAAAAGATTCTTGATCTCCAGCCAAATTAGGTAGTCATGTCAAACAGCTTTTGAGCCATCGTTTCGATCAGACGGTTGACTTTCCCAACAACCCTGCCAACACGTTTCCTGACCACTCCGTCTCCCTGCATAGGTGGTGCCTGGCCTACTCTGCCCCATTCCCCAACCGGTGGAATTGCGTCGGAGATAATTGGCCTGTGGCAACCATCGGCACTGTGTCTGATATGTCAACTGCTGGCACTGAGACTGGGTGAAACGACTGGACACTGCTCGCGTCAATCACTGATGTTGTATCTGGTGCAGCCGACTGGTCCGACTCCGCATCAGACGGATCATGCCCCACATCAGACTGATCTTCATCCGCATCAGCTTCGCAACAGGACCGGAGGCTGGCAGCTTCCTCCGTCCCACTCAGAACCCATGCGCTTGCCCAATCCATCGAACCCTCCTCATCCAAAGAGTCGATGAGATACTCTATGTGGGACTCGTCCTCAGAATCACCAAGACTGTCCTCCGATCCTGACAATCCTCCATCAGCAGACTCCACAGGTAGGAAGCTGATATCCAGGATAAGGTTGCGATTTTCTTCTTTCCCCTTTCGCCCTTATTCGCGAGCAGCACTCTATCTCCCACATTCAGGTAAGTCCCCTTGACCCTTCGATTGTAACCTCTCGCTTGCTAGTCTTGCTCCTTGATGGCACATAGCTGCCGTAGTCAACAACCACTGGGTCATGCAGGACCTGTTTGAACACCACATCAACGGGGAGTCTTGGGACCCGACCAAACATGAGGTGAGAAGGCGCGTACCCAGTTGTTTCATGCACCGTCACATTGTTTGCAAATGTCAGGGTCTGGATTTGCTGGGGCCACTTGACCTTCTCTCTCAGCGGCAGCAAACGGAGCATATTCCCCAGAATCCTGTTAAATCTCTCAGTTCCTCCGTTCCCCATGGGGTGATAAGCTGGAGTGTGCGACTTGGAGACTCCCGATAGCCGAAGCAGCTCTGCAATGAGCTCACTCTCAAAGTTGGCTCCTTGATCTGTGTGGATGTGCCCTGGAAACCCGTACACACAGAAAACATTGTCCCATAACTTCTTAGCAACCTGCTTCGCCTGTTGGTTTTTTGCAGGGAAAGGCGTGGGTCAACTGTGTGAAGTGATCTGTCAGGACAAGAACATCCACTGAGCGCTGCTTGCTATCTTCTGCACTCCAGAAATCCAAACACAGCAGTTCCATAGGATTGGATGTCCTGATACTTTCAAGCGGAGCTCTGGCAGAAGGATCTGGTGTCTTGGCCAGGATGCACCTCTGACAGCACTTGACATAGCCTTTAATCTGACGCTCCATTCCAGGCCAAAATAAGCGCTGTCTCGCATGGTGAATTGTTCTCTCCTGCCCCTGTTGTCCTGCCCCACTCCATCAACGACTTTAAGTCTCTTCCACGGTCTGATAAGGACCAAGGCACTTGAGTCCAATCCGTCCCTCTCCCGCCTTGAGGGCCTCCTCTGCCGATTCAGAAATGGCATAACCGTAGAGATGCCAGGGTCAAGCTCTTGGTTTCGCTGGAGCTCTTCTACGGAGAAGGAAGGCAGCAGGTCTTGCCCTGGTGGAAGGAAGTGCTGAACAGACTGGATCAACCCTGTCGCCCTGGACTCTGCAGCCGCATCCCAGTTGTTGTGAAAATCAAGGACAGCTTCTACAATGCGGTCACAGAGAGGTGGGGGACAACGGGACTGAGTCGTAGTACCTTGTTTCGTCCCCATCGCCTGATACTGGACTTTTAAACGAAAGACATTCTGAACTCCATCTTCTCCAACCCCATCCGATTCGGCAAGCAGATCATTGTGGGACTCTGAGACAAGTCTACGCCCAGCAGTCGCAAACGGGTCCCGGCTGAGAGCGTCAGCCACTATGTTCTTGGTTCCCGCAATGTGCTTCGCAACCCATCGCTGTTCGCAGGCGTCGAGTTTTGGCTTAGTCATTATATATATGATTGGATTGTTGTCCGTCCATACTGTGAAGGAATTGCCCTTCAGCCAATGGCTGAATTTGTCACAGACACTCCACTTCAATGCCAGAAACTGGAGCTGATGAGCTTGGTAGTTCTTCTGGGAGCTGCTCAGGGTCTTACTCGCAAACGCTATGGATCGTGCTTTACTTTCACCAGCAGTGACTTGTGACAACACTGCACCGAGCCCATCCAAGGAGGCATCAGTCGACAGGATCAGAGGACGTGAGAAGTCAGGATGTGCAAGGACCGCACAGTCCAGCAGACTTTTTTTTAAGACCGGCAAAGGCAATGTCACACTCTGGAGTCCAGTCATCAGGCTTGAGTTTCCTGAATGTTTCTGCCTTCACATTCACTTTCTTCCTTCCTCTTCTCTTCTGCCCAGCAGTCAGAGCAAAGAGTGCCTTGGCAATGGCAGAGCAGTTGGTGATGAAGTGCTGGTAGAAGAAAACCATGCCCAAAAAGGATTTGATTCCCCGCACTGAAGGTGTACATCCGTCATCCTCCATGAGATCAGCACCCGACATACTGGATATGACATCCACCTTCGCAGGATCAACAGCCACCCCGTTTCCATCTATGATGTGACCCAGAAACTTGACAGACGATCGCATCAGATGACACTACTTAGGACTCAACTTCAGGTTGTTCTCTCGCAGGCACTGGAACACGACCTCCAGTCTCCGTAGGGCCTCCTCTTCAGTCGATGCGAAGACGAGCAAATCGTCTAAATAGCATAACAGGCTGATGAAGTTCAAATCCCCAAATATACTCAGCATTATGTGCATAAATGAGGCCGGACTATTGCACAGTCCCTGCGGCATCCTACTATACTCATGCAGGCCTAGCGGTGTGGTGAAGGCAGTGTATTTTTTGTCTTCTTCAGCCATGGGAATGTTGTAGAAACCGAACGTTAAACCCATTGTGCTGAAGTAGGTGTGCCCTCCCAATGCAGCCAAGCAGTCCGACTGGTGTGGAAGGGGATGGGTGTCCTTGAGTGTTCTCGCATTCAACCACCGGAAATCGGTGCAGATCCTGAAGTTTCCATCCTTTTCCCATACCATCACTAGCGGTGAGGAATAATCACTCACAGACTTCCGAATTGTCCCTTGCTCCTCCATGTCTGTCAACACTTGACGTAGCTTCTGGTAGTGAGCAGGGGGTACTCTCCGGTAGGGGAGGCGGAATGGCCATGGATCATCTGTTAGTCGAATGCGGTGGACAAAGCCTTTGTGCTTGGAAAAGACATCGTTGTAGCATTCGAGCAGCTGTACTAACTTCACAGTTCCTGCGGGGCGAGTCTGACAAGGCTGTATGTCAAGTTTGTCAAGGCCAACATCTCGTTATAGCCTTGGAGGAGCTCAAAATCTTCCACAGCTAGACAAGGGGACACATCTGCCAGCTTACAGATCCTCTTCAGCGTAACTGGTCTATAGGACAGATTGGTGACCTTCATGGGGACCCACCTATCACCCCACAGAGGTGTCACGACACGGCCAACCATGATGTTATGTGGCATGGACTTGGATGAGGTTGGTCCAACCAGCACAGTGCTTCCCGGTGACATGGGCGCATTGTTAGGCAGCTTACCCCAGACCAGGTGCTCTTGCATCGCTAGAAGAGTAACTGATTGTTTGAGCTTAACTGTGCCAATCTTGTCCGGTAGCTCCGGTAGCACCCCTCCAACGAGACGTGTTCGCCATGAGGTCCAAGAACTGTTCACACTCAGGGGATGAGGAAAGACTGCGAACAGAGATAAGCCGCCAGTAATCATCACTGTTCTTCAACTGGCGCATGAGAAACATCACATTCGTGCCGATGATGAGATCATGTAGCTGGCCTGGCACCACCAGAACTGTAACGATACAGCTCAATCCATACACCTTCAGTTCAACCTCATACATACTCTTCGGTTTAGTGAGCTTCCCTCAACAGCCCACTAAAACCACTTCCTGTGTCATCGGTCTTGGTCCTGACAGCACTTTCTCACTCAGCATCCTCTCCTCTGCTTCTCCAGTGAAAGTACAGGCCATGGAATCTGAATCAATGGAAATTTCACTCATGGAAATTAAAAGGCAAGAATGTGTATGTATCATGCACGCTATGCCCAGGGAAAAACTTTATCCACGTCTGCCTCAAGTAACTCAAATCTAATAAAGCACCTTACATCAACCCATGCGAATATGACACTTGTTGCTGCTGCAGCTGCTAACCCAACCCCAAATGCAGCTAGCGTGAGCTCCAGAGAAGGAAACGGAGGCACTCTAAAACAAACAACGCTCGATTTTTTGGGTCAGCATCAGCAACAGGTGACCAAGGCCAAGCTGAACACACTGATTGCAAGGTATGTGGTTGGAAACATGCTACACCTGTCCACTGTGGAGTCTAAGTCATTCAGAGCTATCCTTGCTAAAATACCAATACGAGGAGGAGGACAGGGGGTTGCCCCATGCCGAAACACTTTTGCTAAATTCATAGACAGTGAATACGAAAAAATGAATATTGAGCTCAACAAGTCATTGGAGGAATTAGAGTACATTTCAACTACAGCAGACATCTGGACTGCCCACAATAAAAGTTACATGGATGGGACAGCACATTGGATCAATCCAAATACCATGGAAAAAGAGAAAGCAGCTCTTGCCTGCAGACGGTTTAAGGGGCATCATACTCATGACGCCATTGCAGTTGAGCTTGACAATATACACTCAACATATGGGATTACACACAAAATCACAGCAACAGTGACTAATAATGGCTCTAATTTCGTTAAAGCATTTAAGAGGTACCAGCCACTTGAGAGTGATTCTGAAGACGATGAAGATGAGGTGACATTTACATACATTAATGATGCTCTACATGCAACTGATGACAGTGGCGTGCACAGACATTTTGGGGGGCAGGTGCTCAGGGAAAAATAAGGGCACATTAAAGTGTCATTTCGAAGTGAAGAGTGATCATTACCACTTTTCTAAAGCAGCATCCTCCTCAGTGCCATGTCTTGATGTTGATGACCTCACTATGATTGATCTTGATATATTTTTCTATAGCAAGCAGGAGAAGGTCAGAGAGCCGTTCTTCTCCACACAGACTTCTTAGTTTAGTTTTGATAATTTTCAGCTTTGAAAATTATCTCTCCACAGAAGCAGTTGTCACTGGCAATGTTTCATCGATTTTTATCATCTTCACAAAGGCAGGAAAGATGAGCCGGCCACTGTTTTCCCTCAGTATGGCAAAGATTTCTTTGAGGTCTTTTGCAGGAAAGCTGGAGTGGAACACCTTTAGTTCTGCCTTCAGCTGGTCCTCGTCTTCTCCATAGAAATCAGGATGTGGACGGCTTCCTTGGCTTCTGCGTTTGGCGCGCTTACCCAGTTGGCATGTACCATGAAGGGGTGGAAGGACTGAATGATTCTAGCAGTGGGACTTCAGCTCCTCAGTCACAGTATCCAGAAAGGAGGCTTAGGGGGCAAACAATACACTCTAGACTCAATTCATTTATGTGTTACATCGCCGGTTGGGCAGGACAGGGGAGTAAGTGTGTGTGGGCAGCAGCTGTGAACTACAGCTGCAACGCGCCTCCGTTTGTGTCCGCTCTGCGCGTTCACGTTGACAAAGGAAAAGAGTTGTGTGCAAGGAGGAGGGGGGGGGGGGGGCATATATATTGGGCCATTATTATCACACGTTTTTAATTGTCGAGCCTTTATAGATGATAATGTCGGCATGGGCCACATACACTGTTTAAAAAAATAAAAAAAATAAAAATAAATTCAGATTATTTAATATTTTTCAAAAGGGCACTTGATTGGGTCAGGGGGCAAAGGGCAGGTGCTATAGCACCACCTTGAGTCTACCTGTGCACGCCACTGAGATGATGATGGTGATGTTGTGATCACTTTGCCCCCCCACAAGAGATGTGCATCACACACACTAAACTTGATTTCATGCACAGATGTCGACAAATGGCTGCTGTCGCAACCTGCAACAAAGGCTGTTTACAGAAGTGCTACTTCCAAATGTACTGCCCTATGGAACAAGACTAGTCGATCATCTTTGGCTACTGAAACAGTTGATGAGTTGGTGTCAAAAAAGCTGCTTGCACCTTGTACAACACGATGGAATGCCTTCTACGATGCCCTGGTTCGAATTTGTGGAATTTCTGTGGCAGACCTTAACACCATCTCCTCCAAATTAGGACTGACAGCGATAACAGAAAGGGAACGCCAGTTTTTAAAGGAGTACTGTACTGCGATGAAGCCCCTTGCAGTTGCTTTGGATATACTTCAGGGAGAAGACAACCGTTTTATAATTTCAGGTTACAAAACCAGATTTGCTGATGTCCTTGGAAATGAAGAGGCCATACTTGCTGCCGTAACCCTTCCAAAATTCAAACTTTGCTGGCTGCGGTCACAGGAGTTAAAGCAGTGATTTTCAACCTTTTTTGAGCCGCTGCACACTTTTTACATTTACAAAATCCTGGGGCACACCACCAACCAAAATGACACAAAATAACACTCTGACACTGTACATATAATACATATTGTAGTGGCGATTTGTCCTCAATAAAACAATAACTTGAAAATTAAGAAATCAAACAAAGCAACGTAATCAAAATAGCCACTGAGGCACCAGGGGGGACGAATCTTATGCAGTGCAGGGGAAAGAGTCAACTGTCCAGTTGTGAATTTAGATTTCTGCAGGGTTTTTTTCCGATCTTCCAAGCAAACAAAACAAATGTGCAACAGTGTGAACCAGCAGCCTCACTCCTTTGTCTCTCTTGTACAGCTGGTAAAAAACCACGACCTGTGTGCCTGTCTTACCTATGCCCGCCACCTCTATATATAGGCTAGTAATAACTTCAAAACAAAAGCATAAACAAACTCAAATTAACTATTTTATAATACAAACGAGAAAATAAACATGAAAGTCATATTATTTTATATTAAGCAAACAAACTAAATAAATGTTTTACAATTAAATCTAAGAACTGCATAGCTCCAACACATATAGTTAATAATTTAGTTTCTAAATGTATCAGGGGTCATCCCTTTGTTCCCCGGTCCTATGTTCCCAGTTTTTCCCAAAAAGGGTCCTATGTTCCCCTGTAGCCATACATACCGGGGAGAATAGGACCCTTTTTGGGAAATAGTGTGCCGCGGCACACTGGTTGAAAATCACTTTAAAGGATAAGGCTAAGGCAAGTTTGCTGGCAGAGTGCCGTAAAATTGTCCACGAAGAACCACAACCAGGTACCAGCAGCACATCTTCACATCACACAGATTCAGCCAAAGAGTGATTTCTTTGCTATTGAGGAGGATAAGGAGGACACCTCCTCTTCAGCAGAAAACCAGGCGGCAGACTATATTAGATCTTCAGCACAAAACTTAAACTCTCTGTGTGGATTTTCTCTCATCAAGAAAATTTCACTACGTTACAATGCTGCTATTCCATCTAGTGCACCTGTAGAGAGACTGTTCAGCCTGGGCAAACTTGTTTTCTCTCCGAAGAGGAACAGACTGTCAGACAAAAGATTTGAAAAGCTTCTCCTCCTACGTTACAACCACTGGTTTAATCTTTAGATGAGGGGAGTATTTTAGTATAGATAGATTAATGCATTGATCATTTTCACTGAGAATGAACGACATGTTAAGCTACATTGAGAGTTGGATAGTGCTTATTGTGCAATAATATGCAGGTACAGAGATTTGTACTACTTAATGGCCAGATTGTTACAGTACGGGAAACTGGGACCCAAGTGCTGGACGCAGGGAGGCGGAGACAGGATAAGGGTAAAGGAATTTATTAGATAATCTTTCGGGAAGTCAGGCGGGCGGGGGTCTGGTACTGGGCTGGCAATCAGGTGGACACGGGCTAGACAATGGACGGGTAGTCAGGCAGGCGGGGGTCTGGAACCGGGAGGACAATCGTGCAGGCGGGGGCTTGGCGAGGGACGAGTATTCAGGCAGGCGGAGGTCCGGTAGCGAGTAGTCAGGCAGGTAGTGGGAGAACTACAGAAGGGGAAAAGGGATCACCAGAGGGACAGGGAATTCAAGCAGGATTTGGCAATAGAGCTGATTTAACGATACAAACTTGCTAGAAGTGAACGACGAACTGGCGCCGGCTGATTGGGGATCCCCGGCTGAAGTAGGGAACGTAGATTGGAGATTGCCGACAGGTGGGTTGAGGGAAGGGGACAGGTACAGAGAATTGCACTACTTGATGGCCAGATTTTCCTTTGTTTCTTTTTACCCACGTTTACATTTGCACTTGAATTTTATTTTCGATATTTATTTTCTATGTTTTATTTCTATGCATCATATGGCAGGCTGCAATCTATTGAGTTCAAATAAACACCAAATGTTCTAAAATACTGTATATTGTGTTTTTATTCTTCAATCAGTTAATATAAACATCTTTGATGTTAAAGATGTTATAGAACTTAACAGCGTTATAGAACATGAAAAATAACGCCAGTTACCCTTGCTGAGTAACTAATTATTTTTACAATGTGGTAACTGAGTTACTAACTCAATTACTTTTTGGGAGAAGTAATTTGTAACTGTGACTAATTAAAAGTAACTTGACCAACACTGGATATGACTCGGCTTGAAGCAAGACAAACACAGGCGATCTCGCCGGCAGTGCATTAGGGTAGTATGTTCTGCAGACTTGCATACCTTGCAGTATCTTCTCTGTGACTGGTCAGACGGGTGCTGTCTATACATCGGCCTGTTATTCTGAGCCATCACCTGGCTGTTCTGAGAGAATGTGCGGTCAAGCACTGGCTTTACCCATTAATCTAGACAACATCTCCTGGTGCTGCTCTCCCAGCTCCACATGCCTTCTTCTCAAGTAGGTGACCATGAGCTCTTCCCACTCATGTACTGAAAGCTTGTCGGACCCTGTACACAGGAGGCTGTCTCACATCGGACTGCATGACTAACTTCACACCGGTCAGGTTAAGTGTGGAGTCAACGAGCGACAGGCCTGCACCTGTGTACTCAACTCGTGCTTGAGCACCTTCATTCGCCTGACTCATTCCCTTAACCTCTTAAACCCGAGCGCCCCCGGGGGCGGGGGCAGCTGCGCCAACGTGTGCTGTAAACAGCTGTAAACATCACCACCATGCTCCAACATGTCCATGGTGCATACCCACGTAACAGGAAGAAGCTCGGCTAAAAGCCCATGATAACCATTTTTACCTAAACAAAACACAATTCTAATGCCAAGCAACTAAATGAGCCCATAGCAAAACACGCAAAACGTGCATGCACTCATACTGGCCGCCGCCGATTTCGCTGGCATGGGACTCTCTAAATCGACGCCACTTCGACCTGGACTTTACGTCCTACGTCACTCGCTATGGGTGTGCATGTGTGCGCGTGAGAAAGGTTTTGGCTTTTTAGTGTCTATGGGTTGGTAATAAAGGTTCTGATGATTTTTCTGATGGAAAAGTGGTCTTTTATTTCCATAATCTTTGTTCAGTGAACGCATAAACCCGTTTGTTAGTTAGCAGTTAAACAAAATGCGATCTCTTTGTTTACAGTTACCAACGACCAACGTTCGATTCCCTAGTGATGCAAGGTTTTTTCTTTCATTTTGGACTGCACACACATCGCGAGTGACGGATAGTCGCACAATGTACACACATCACTGTCTTTACAATTTCTAGGCAACCGAAGTTTAAAGATTGTCAAGTGGTTAACTCTTGAATCGCATGTACTAAGACCTGATGGGTTAGTGGTCAGAGAACACCTCATTAACGCGGGGATAATAATTATAATAATAATAATAATTCATTTTATTTGTTGAGCACTCTTCATTCTAAGCAGAATCTCAGAGTGCTAACGGACAAAAGGACAATTTAAGAAAATGTATACATTTTTTAAAAAGTAGGAAATGCCTTTATGAATAAAAAGGTTTTTAGGCCAGTCTTAAAACAGTCTAGTGTCTGTGTTGCCCTTAAGTGGTCCGGGAGGCTGTTCCACAGTCGAGGGGCTGCAGCTGCGAAGGCCCGGTCGCCCATGGTGCGTAGCCTGGTGTTTGGGATCTGCAGGGACAGACTGTTATTGGATCTGAGGGGGCGGGTTGATGTTTGGGGAGTGATGAGTTCTTGCAGGTAAGGGGGGGCATGACCGTTTATGCATTGGTGGGTGAGTAGGAGGACTTTGTAGTCAACGCGGGATGAGACAGGGAGCCAGTGCAGTGAGTGTAAAATGGGGGTTATGTGGTTGTATTTCCTGACTCTCAAGGGGTTTGATTCCTTAATGAAGCCAGCTTTTTTCTTTCATATTGGACTGGATGTTTGTATGCCATTTTGCGTAACTTGTAGGTTATGATGAAGAAATGTTACTGGGGTTAAGGTTAGGGTAACGGTAAGACACAAAGTGTTTTTGCAACACAATATTTCTTACAATAACAAAGCCCAAAGTTTTGATGACTCCAGTAGGAAACTTAAGATACCTAGAGAAATGCGTGTGTGCTCACGAAACATCAACAAGTCAGCAGTGTGGTACAGGGTGCACTGGAAAAAGTCTTTCATTGAACCAATTAAAAAAATGTAGGGTAATGGTTCACATCTATATTACATAACTTGCCAATGACAAATATAAAGCTTGCCTCAAACAATATTTCCTATGTTCATAAAAACAAAATAATACAACTTGGCACCAAGTATAATTCTATTCTTTGAATGAAGTTAATACATTTAAATCGTATGTTAAATCCTAAACAAAAAAATATTGATTCACTCCAACAATTGTTTCTCATTTAAGAAATATCTATCAGAAATAATTTGTTTTATCCAAACAATTGTTTCTCATTTAAACATTTTTGTATACATCATCATCATCATTTTTTCCCGCTCACCGCTTCTTGGACTTGGGGCGCTTCTGCTGGAGAGTTGGAAGTCTCTGTTCCAGCATCAGCAGGATGTCAAAGACAACTCGATAATCAATATATTATCAATATACAATATATATTAACAATCTAAATGGCAGAGTTAGGCCTACTCCAGACCTCCCTCCAGACACAGACAGACTGTCCTAGCTCACAGAACCAGTGAGTCATCATCACTCTGGTCAAGGCTCTCTACTGCAGGTTCAGCTGTAGGTGCTACCTTGAATGAATAAGCAGCTGATGTTCCAAAAAGCTTCAAAACATGATCAGGCAGCTGGTGCTCAAAGCAAGCATCACCTGACAGCTTTAATCCACTCTGCTTTAATCCATATCGGATGTATAGGATGGAGTTTAAGGTCTACAAGGACATCCGGTTCCTGAGTTTGCTTTTTACCACGAGGACTGAGCTGCTGTCACGTTAAAATTGTACCGGGGGCGAAAATTGTACCGGCCTACATCATCGTTTGTTTACATCCTGACAACCTGACAACCTGCCCGGCAACAGACGACGCGATGCAGAAAACATGTTTCCAAACGACGAAATAACATAATACAGATAGCGGATCGCTATCTGTGTTATGATAGATTGCGATAACACTTGTTTTTACATTATATTTGTATTGTATTTAATTGTTTAATCGAAACAATAAAAAAAATTGCCCGCAAAACGGGCGATTGCGTCAAATGACGCGTCAAATCACGTAGGAAGGTTCTTGAACATTCTAGACCAGGGGTCGGCAACCTATGGCACGCGTGCCACAGTTGGCACGCCGCAGAATAAACACTGGCACGGCACCTCAGTGTTACGATACTCACTTTTTCTATCCCGTTAAAAAAAAAGCAAAAAAAGCCGTCTTTGTCTGCCGGCACTAGGACCCGGAGGACACCACTGGATTTGATGTTGGAGTGTGGCCATTGGTCAGGTTGCAGCGGGAGAATTCAAAGTGTTTGAAATTCAAGGGCACTGTCCGCTGTCTTGGTGCTGACATAAATTAATGACAGAGCGTGATATTGCGAACAATGGCAACACTCGCTGCAGCTAAAACTAGGCCATTCCAGTGCTGCTGGACACAAGAGTTTGGTTTTGTGTTTGTGAAGGACCGTGCTGTGTGCACTTTATGCTGTGAGAATGTTGTGTGCAGAACGTCAAGTGTTAAGCGTCATTTTGAGACGAAGCACGAGAAGACCTTTAAAGACCAAGCAGACAAAGTAGAGTCAATCAAACGTGCTGTGACCAGGTATGAAAAACAGGCTAGCTCCTTCAAGGTTTTTACCACTGCTAAAGATCACGGGACAGAAGCAAGCTATCGCATTGCGCATTGCATTGCAAAGCATGGGAAGCCGTTTACAGATGGCGAATTTATTAAGGAGGCTTTCCTCAGTTGTTCAGATGCTCTTTTTGAAAGCTTGCCAAATAAAGAAACGATCAAGTCACGAATCAAGGACATTCCCACGTCAGCTAGAAGTGTTCAGCGACGTATTGATGAAATGGCTGAAAATGTCAGAGCTCAGCAAACAGCTGGATTAAAAGATGCTGCGGTATTTAGCATTGCACTTGATGAAAGCGTGGATGTGAATGACATCCCGCGTTTGGCAGTCATGGCAAGGTACTGTGATTCAACTGTCAGAGAGGAACTATGCTGCTTGAAGCCAATGCCTGACACTACAAAAGGTGAAGACGTAGCCAAGGCATTAATTGAACATTTTGAAGAACGAGGGATTGACATCAGAAAAGTGTTTGCGGTGACCACAGACGGCGCCCCCGCTATGGTTGGGAGACACAAGGGCGCTGTCAAACTGATAGAAGAAAAAGTCGGCCACCCCATCATGAAACTCCACTGCATAATCCATCAGGAGAATCTGTGTGCAAAAATGTCAAATTCCGATCTCAATGAAGTTATGGCCACGGTGACCAAGATTATTAACTTCATAGTGAAGCGATCTGCACTGACGCATCGGAAGTTTCAGTCCCTGCTCGAGGAGCTGGACAGCGCATACACAGATCTGCCGCTCCACTCAGCAGTGAGATGGCTGAATTGCGGAAAAGTTCTGGAGCGATTTGTCAGCTGTCTTGATGCTATCAAGGCCTTTCTGGCTGAAAAGGGCCAAAAGTATCCAGAACTGGAGGACGAGAAATGGATTGTGAAACTTATGTTTCTGGCGGACATTACGGGACATCTGAATGTGCTCAATCTCAGACTGCAAGGTGCAGGACAAACTGTTTTGGACATGTTTGAGACATGGACGGCTTTTGTCGGTAAGCTGGCAGTATTCTCAGATGACATTTCCACCTCCACATTCCGCTACTTCCGACACCTGAGAGAGCTGTCCTCCCTGCGCAACATCAACACCGCTGAAATAACCGCGTACATGCGTGTGCTGGAGGCGGAGTTCACAACGCGATTTGTCGATTTTAAAAGGTACGGACCAATGTTCTCTATGTTGATCAAGCCCGACAGCTTTGATGGACATGATTTGGATGCTACTCTGATCGACTGGATGGATACAGAGGACATGGAAATGCAGCTGATTGAGCTGAAGAGCTCAACACTGTGGGTGACCAAGTTTGCAGAGCTCAGAAAACTGTTGGAAGCCACACCAGTGAAAGATCACGGAGCCCACATCCTCACCTGCTGGGCATCTGCACCTGAGAAATTCAGCTGTCTCCGGGGCATTGCACTGGCGCTGCTGTCAGTCTTCGGGTCAACATATCTCTGTGAGCAGGTGTTCTCACACATGAAACATGTGCTCAGCCCCACCCGCAGTCGGTTAACAACGGAGCACTCTGAGGCATGTTTGCTACTCAAAGTAACTAACTACAAGCCACAGATCACAGAGCTCAGTCAAGCAAAGCAGGGCCAGGGATCACACTGACTGTCTGGGCATCTGATAATTTGATGTTGCCTCAGCCTACACTGGTTTTAGTTCAAATGTGTAGCTGTTTTTCAGTCTTTGAAATATTGATGTGTCTATTTTGTTATGATTAAAAATACTGTTATTGTTGAGAATCAAATTCCAGGTATATTGTAAATATTTTTGTATTTTGTGTAATAATTTATCTTTGCATTATTGTTGATAAAAGCCAGGGATCACAGCCAGGGTTCTGGTAGGCATCTGATAATTTGATGTTGCCTCAGCCTACACTAGTTTTAGTTTAAATGTGTAGCTGTTTTTCAGTCTTTGAAATATTGAGTTGTCTATTTTGTTAAGAATACAGATACTGTTATTGTTGAGAATAAAATTCCAGGTATATTGGAAAAAAAATTAAATTGTGACATAATTTAACTTTGCGTTATTGTTGATAATGGCACACTAGATGAGAAGAAAATTTCAAACTGGCACTCCATGTCACAAAGGTTGCCGACCCCTGTTCTAGACTATGAAACCTGCTTAAAACACTCAGTTTACTAGCTAAATTCGATTAAACAATTCAATACAATACAAATATAAAGTAAAAGAGAGTGTTATCTAGCGATCCGTTATCTGTATTATGTTTCAAGAACCCTCCTACGTCATTTGACGCGATCACCCGTTTCGCGGGCAAAACATTTGTCATTTGACGCGATCGCCCGTTTCACGGGCAGATTTTTTTATTGTTTCGATTAAACAATTAAATACAATACAAATATAAAGTAAAAACAAGTGTTATCGCTATCTATCATAATACAGATAGCGATCCCCTATCTGTATTATGTTATTTCGTCGTTTGGAAACATGTTTTCTGCATCGCGTCGTCTGTTGCCGGGCAGGTTGTCAGGATGTAAACAAACGATGACGTAGGCCAGTACAATTTTCGCCCCCGGTACAATTTTAACGTGACACTGCCTGTAAGTGCGTTGAGACGGGGGAGGGGCCGCGCAGGCACCCGGTGCTCGTTGTGAAGAGGTAATAGCGATAGTGCTTTCACCTCAAAAAGTCGCCAAAAGTCACCAATAGCAGCTGAAAAAGAAGCTAGATTTGTCGCTGTTTTGAAAAAAAGTCGCCAAAGGGGTCTGAAAAGTAGCTAAATATAGCGACAAAATCGCTAAGTTGGCAACACTGCGGTTTGGTCCAGTAGTCGTAAGCGTCTTTGTATTTAATGCGCATGCGCAGGCTTGTACGTAACCTTGAAATTGTACATTTGTCTGAACAAATATTTCTAAATTGAGCTCCTAATCAAATATCACAGTGTTTTAGGAAGAAAACAAAAAAAAAATATTTCGATTGAATGACAAAATTATTAATCAGTTGAATACACAACCTTAAAATTTTACATTTGTCAAAATGGATATTTCTTAATTGAGCTCCTAATTAAAAATATCTATATTTCACAGTATTTTGAAATAAAAAAAAGTTATTTTAAAAATAAAACAAAAAATGTTTATTTGAATTGAATTACAAAATAATAATCAAATGAAGTACGACTTAAAACCCTTTTTCCAGTGTGATCATTTCTGATATAGGCCTACAGTACAAAAGCTGAAACTATTAGCCAGGAGTGGGAAAGATGCAGACGCAGACGTGGGAAGCAATAAGACACACCAACACACAGTTGTCTGTTGCAAAATGGTTCAGAGTTTAATAGAAATAGTTAGGGTTAGCTGGTATGGCGTTATCTGGTATGGCTATAGTCTAATGTTAGCTTAGTTTGTGTTGTTTCGTCATGTTAATCGCTAGAAATAGTAAGTCATTTGTAGAAATATAGCCTATCATCACAGACTGTAGGAATGTCACCCACCCTCCATCGCGTACGACACTGACGCTCGTAATCCTGTAGTGCAGGGGTTTTCAAAGTGTGAGAGAGTGAGCCCCCCCTCAGAGAAAAAAATTCAGCTGAGCCCCCCCCCCCCCCCCCCCCTCAATGTTCTAAATACCTCTGTTTTGAAAGCTATCTTAATTATTTTACACATTTTAAACATCTCTGATCATAATTTTAAAACATTTGAAACATATCTTTGAAACGTATTTTTTAAACATATTTTTGAAACATTACAACATCTTTGTGCATTTTTAAACACATTTCTTAACACAATTTAACAACTTTATCTAAGCATGTTTTAGCTTAACCTTTTTTAAATACATTTGAACATCTTAATCTGTGTAAACTGCCAGTTTAGACAGATTCATTCAGGGTCCCCGACTCTGAATTTTCTGAGTCGAATCAGATCTGCCTTTTCAGTCCAGAGATTCAACTCTTCGGCGGGGTTTGTTTACCGGCGTTGCTATGGTGACCTAAATTATTATAAGCAACTGAAAACGATGCCGGTTTGAAACTAAAACTGTGATTCTGAAAAAAGTATAAATGCTATCAAAATTCCGTTTAGTAGTAGTATTGAAGATACAAGTGTGTAGATTTGTTTAATGGTTTGAACGATCGTAAACGGTTGAAAAATGAATGAGTTACGATCAGTGCTTAATTTGTCCAGTAGGAGCTCCCGGAGCGCTGAGGACTTTCAGGGTTTCTATCGTGGCCCTACGGACTTCAGTGAGGGTTTCATTCCATCTATACACGGGTGTACGCCTGCAGCACGGGGCGCCAAAGTACCTATTCCCCACACAATGTTATGTCGTACTTCATTGATTACCGCTACGCAGCGCATTTTTTTTTTATACTGCTCGTGGCGGAGCTGGCGGAGCGCACGTCAGAGCTGGCGGAGCGCGCGTCAGAGCTTCCGGAGCGCGCTCCCCCTTGCTCCCCCTCAAATTAAGCACTGGTTATGTTACTTCTACAGTTGAAGTACGACTGATGATTTGAATCACCGACTTTCAGTGGTTTTTTCGGGTTTATTTTTTTCTCACGTCGCGCCCCCCCTGAAGAACTCTGGCGCCCCCCAGGGGGGGCGCGCCCCACAGTTTGAAAACCACTGCTGTAGTGCAAAGGGGGTTGGTGCACAGGGTCCAGTTGCACCAGCAGAACGTAAGGTCCCACTTAGGCTACGGAACGTAAATCACCCAAACGTTCGACTTTACACTCTACTAAAAAAATAGCAGTTGCACCAAGCAGATAGTTTTAACGTAACATTAAGTTATAACTTATCTTTTACACCTCCCCTCTAGCTGGTGTAAGTTCCATACTAACGATAAAGAACCGTTAAAAGAAAAAAACGTAAAAAGATTTCAACACTAACGCAGGGTAAAGATGGCTATTCGTTTTGAGCAATGGGAAGAGGAGTTTCAATGCGATATGCGCCGGGAACGGATTTTCCGTGACCGTATCGATCCATTTCTTTATTATGATGATGTTGAATTATATGCGCGATTTCGGTTTTGCCGGGCGGAATATTATATTTATTTATTTATTATAAAATCCGCCATCAAATAGCTTAACCTCACGCCTATACCGTCCAAGCAAATTTTAGAGAATAAATGACTGAAACTGTTTTGTTTGCCCTCTCATTTGGGTGCTAACGCGTCTTCACTCCGGTAAGGTGGAAACTTGCCGGTATTTCCTGTTTACATTGTTATCTGTCAATGATTGGCTTGAAATGATCTAAACGTCATTAAAAGCGACACTAGTACACTTTATGCACTACTAGTAACGTTACAACTTAAGTTATGGTGGTGCAACCAAAATTTAGAACACCTTTAGTTTGACACTAGCTACGTCGAGCGTAGGGTTAAGGCAGACTTTACACCCGAACTTATGATCGGCTTTACGTTCTGCTGGTGCAACCGACTGCAGATCCCTGAGACAAACGGCTACGCCCACACATGCACACCCATAGCGAGTGACGTAGGACGTAAAGTCCCGCCCAGGTCGAAGTGGCGTCGATTTAGAGAGTCCCCCGTCATGCCAGCCACACAGACTATATGTCTTATGAAAGCTGAGGCTTCACAGATTCCAATGATATAACGGTCATCACTCTACGACGACAACTCACTGAACTAGCAGCCAAAGAAGAGCAAAATAAATAAACAAATAAAAAACGTTAAACAATGTGATACTTTTGATTGGCGAAATGTGTTTTTTGACATTGGTTTGGGTCCATTGATTTGACTGTCCCTCGACTCTATTGGCTCTTACGGTTAGATAGAGGGGTCAATCATCCAAATTGACCAATGGATACCCAAGATATCTTCCCGGGTTTGACTGGAAGGACAGCATAATTCGCGCAAGAAGCGCCGAGAACTTTCTGAACACTCTTCAGACACTCCGGCTAGATAGAGATATGCTCCTACTACACGCTTATTACAACGTTAGCATTTCTAGTTAGCTAGTTATTTTGTATTTTCTTGCCTTTTTTTTCTATTTGTTATTATTCTAAAATAAATAATGGCAGGCAGGAGAAAGACCTATTCTTTTGCGGAGCCATTCGCTATCATTACTAGCGACAGTGGGGCTACCATGGGGGCTACTGTAGTCCCTCTCGAGTCGTCGTCTGACGACAGTGACTTGCTGTTGCCAGAACTGGACACGGACAACAGTGATTCAGAAGTTCGAATTCCATCACCTGAAAGGTATGTAATCTCTGTTATCGATTACTTATTGATTTGGTGTCAAATTGACGATCTATTTACCTTATTAGATATTATCTATCTATCGATCACCCTACTCACTCTACTCAATCCACACACTCACTACCGGTACTCTTATATTTATATTTATGATATTATTTGCATAACTTATCATTATCAATATTTGTACATAGTTTATTTGATACTATCTCTATCCTTTCTTCTCTTTATTCCCTTTTGCATTGTCGAGAGGACTTAGCAAACCAAGCATTGCTGTGCAAGTGGTAAATAAACTTGGATTTGATTTATTATCCTGCAATGAATTTAGTAAATGCACACACTCAAATTGGTGCAAACTGGATTGTTAGTTGACTTCCCCAGTACAGGTCTTGTTTACCCCAACATATCATTACTTGTCTGTTTGAAGTTACATTCTTTTCTTTCTTCTTGGGTTCCACAGTGATGATGATGCTGATTATGAGCCACCTTCATCGACTGCTCCTGCTCCAGCGTCAGCCCCCCCACCTCTGTTTATATATATATATATTAGAGCTGTCAGTTAAACGCGTTATTAACGGCGTTAACGCAAACCAAATTTAACGGCGTTAAAATTTTTATCGCGCGATTAACGTAATTATTTTATAAAAAAAAAAAAAAAACCTTTTTTTTTTTTTTTTTCTTTGGCTCAAAACAAAGAAGCAGTAGCCTGACTGCTATGTTCAAATGACATTTGTTCACAGCAGTCGTTTAATTGCACTATAGGCTCTTTTTTTGTATCGTCCTGTTTTGATCAGTGTATATGCCAATGTTGTTATCAATAAAAAATCATTTGCACAAGGCAAGCCGATGCACTTCACCATGTTGATAAGATAATTAAAATGAGAAGAATTATGGGACAAAAAAATCAAGGGATATTTAGCATAGAAAAAGAATTTGCGATTAGTCGCGATTAATTAGAGTTAACTATGACATTAATGCGATTAATCACGATTAAATATTTTAATCGCTTGACAGCTCTAATATATATATATATATATGTAGCCCTGTGCTTTATTTTCCTTTAATTTTCTTTAAGTTAAAAGGTGTTAATAAATGTTTAATGATTTTGAATGCATTATGCAGAATGTTTTATTTTCCTATGGTCTGTATTTTATTTTCATTTGAGTATGTACGTTTTGGTTGTTTTCTTAATGTGACCTTTGAACCGGAGGGTTAAAAGGTTGGAAGCTCGGCAGCTGAAGGGGTGTGAACCAGGAAGAGTACGGACGGCTAGTCCGAGCTCGTGATCCCATTATCCCTACATGCGATTAATACTCTGTCTAGGAAATGGACTAGAGGTAAACTGTTCCGGTTGTCGGACAGATAACCACCAGATCAGTGATCGGGGATGTGCTTCTGAGGTTTGCTGGAGATGCTGAGCCTGCCTCCAGACGTGGACGCGGCAGAAGGTGTGGTAGAAATTAATGATTATATTCTATGGTAAACCATGATTATTATTAGTTATTATTATTATTATATCTAATGGTAGAAAACATTTAAAGCGTCTCTGGATTCTGATCCAGGGCTGGTCACGAGGCCTGGGAGTCTTGGGTCAGAACAGGAGTTGGGGCCCAACCCCAAGAGCAGGAAGCTACTGAGACAATGCATGCTGACTCCACTTCCTGGGTCCTCGACTATCTCAGTGACCATCTGTTTAGAAGAATTTGTGTTTGATTATGTGTGGACACCTAAAAAACAAGAAACTGCTGAGTACTGTGCTATTGTGTGTTTAAGAAGAGGCTGGAATCTGTTGACGAGCAGTAACTCTATAGACCTACTCAGGCTGTTGTCGTTGTTGTATTTCTGCACGATAAAGTCTTTTGTCAATTCTTGCTCCGGACCCCTCGATTTGTTTTACTCTCTCTCTCTCTTGAATTAGTCTAAGTGTTTATATCTCAGTTAATCCACAACATATTGGCGTCACGAACAGGAGGAAATAGGGACTCGCCAGCTGCCGGGCCAGAGGACAGAACTCGAACGGATCATACGACCAGAGCTCAAGGGTAAGTTGTCTTGCCATATATAGGATAGAGTCGTTTGATCTGTTCTTGCCCCGTCTGAAACGCTCAGCAGCAGGTAAAGTGTCTCTTCGATCAAACAAACCAAAATTATAGATAAATGAGCGAGTGAGAGATACGGGGGCTCCGGGATAGATTGACGTGCGCGCGCACATATGCCATAACGCGTTCTGTGGTTCTAAATGACCAAGACGCTTTGTGGTTCCGTATTTTGACACGAGTTGTTGTTATTGGTGTTTTGGTGTTTTGTTTAAATAGGCCTTCTGTACCGTCCTGGGTAACCCTTCCTTTTACAGTCCCCTAATTACTAGGTATTTACCCGGTACATGCATGGTAAATCATAGTGTCTTACTGGGTAATTACCACTGGTAATGAGAAGGTAAATACAGAGGTAGTTACCCAGCAAATACATGATAAATCATAGTGTATTACTGGGTAATTACCACTGGTAATAAGAAGGTAAATACAGAGGAATTATCCGGTAAATTATAGTGTATTACTGTGTAATTACCACTGGTAATAAGAAGGTAAATACAGAGGAATTACAGCTGAAGTACTAAGTAAAACCTCCACTATTACCCATCAACTCAACTAAGTAGCGTGTAGTTGTAACTGTTTTAGGTTGGTAATAACTCCGATATTGTGTACTTCCTAGGAAATTAGGCAACCAATTCTTATAAACACCTATTATCCAAGGTTTATGTTGTTAACAGCCCAAGTTTAATGATGTACTATCTAGAAATTAGCATAGTGCTTTCCAATGAAATACTTTTTCTTAGTTATTATTCGTAGCTGCACCCATTTAGAAAGGGTTTATTCGATTTACCACTATGGAATTACTTACCTGGTTACAACCTCTGCAGGAACAGTTTTCCTCTAATGTTATGGTACATCTTCTTAAATACTGGGTACAAAGCCGTTTGTTTCCATGGTATTACCATATAATTTATAATAGATACATTCCATTATCCATGCAGTCAAGACAAACTTGTACCATGTACATTCTGCGACATTACCAAGTAAAACACACCAATTTACCCAGTAATTAAGCTGAAACTGTACTGTAAAAGGAAGCCTCGTTTATTTCCATGGTATTACCAGGTTCTTACCATATAATTTGTAATACATTATTCCCTTTTCCATGCAGTCAACACAAACTTGTACCATGTACGTTCTGCGACGTTACCAAGTAAAACACGACAATTTACCCAGTAATTAAGCTGAAACTGTACTGTAAAAGGAAGCCTTGTTTGTTTCCATGGTACTACCAGGTTCTTACCATATAATTTGTAATACATTATTCCCTTTTCCATGCAGTCAACACAAACTTGTACCATGTAGGTTCTGCGACGTTACCAAGTAAAACACGACAATTTACCCAGTAATTAAGCTGAAACTGTACTGTAAAAGGAAGCCTCGTTTGTTTCCATGGTATTAACAGGTTCTTACCATATAATTTGTAATACATTATTCCCTTTTCCATGCAGTCAACACAAACTTGTACCATGTACGTTCTGCGACGTTACCAAGTAAAACACGACAATTTACCCAGTAATTAAGCTGAAACTGTGCTGTTAAAGGAAGCCTCGTTTGTTTCCATGGTATTACCAGGTTCTTACCATATAATTTGTAATACATTATTCCCTTTTCCATGCAGTCAACACAAACTTGTACCATGTACGTTCTGCGACGTTACCAAGTAAAACACAACAATTTACCCAGTAATTAAGCTGTAACTGTACTGTAAAAGGAAGCCTTGTTTGTTTCCATGGTATTACCAGGTTCTTACCATATAATTTGTAGTACATTATTCCCTTTTCCATGCAGTCAACACAAACTTGTACCATGTACGTTCTGCGACGTTACCAAGTAAAACACAACAATTTACCCAGTAATTAAGCTGTAACTGTACTGTAAAAGGAAGCCTTGTTTGTTTCCATGGTATTACCAGGTTCTTACCATATAATTTGTAATACATTATTTCTAGAGCTGTCAGTTAAACGCGTTATTAACGGCGTTAACGCAAACCAATTTTAACGGCGTTAAAAAATTTAGCGCGCGATTAACGTAATTATTTTATTAAAAAAAAAAAAAAAAATTTTTTTTTTTTTGGCTCAAAAGAAAGAAGCAGTAGCCTGACTGCTATGTTCAAATGACATTTGTTCAAAGCAGTCGTTTATTTGCACTATAGGCTCTTTTTTTGTATCGTCCTGTTTTGATCAGTATATGCGAATGTTGTTATCAATAGAAAATCATTTGCACAAGGCAAGCCGATGCACTTCATCATGTTGATAAGAGAATTAAAATGAGAAGAATTATGGGACAAAAAAATCAAGGGATATTTAGCATAGAAAAATTATTTGCGATTAATCGCGATTAATAATAGTTAACTATGACATTAATGCGATTAAATATTTTAATCGCTTGACAGCTCTAATTATTTCCTTTTCCATGCAGTCAACACAAACTTGTACCATGCTCGTTCTGCGACGTTACCAAGTAAAACACGACAATTTACCTAGTAATTAAGCTGAAACTGTGCTGTAAAAGGAAGCATCGTTTGTTTCCATGGTATTACCAGGTTCTTTCCATATAATTTGTAATACATTATTCCCTTTTCCAACTTGTACCATGTACGTACTGCGACGTTACCAAGTAAAACACGACAATTTACCCAGTAATTAAGCTGAAACTGTACTGTAAAAGGAAGCCTTGTTTATTTCCATAGTATTACCAGGTTCTTACCATATAATTTGTAATGCATTATTCCCTTTTCCTTGCAGTCAACACAAACTTGTACCATGTACCTTCTGCGACGTTACCAAGTAAAACACGACAATTTACACAGTAAGTAAGCTGAAACTGTACTGTAAAAGGAAGCCTAGTTTGTTTCCATGGTATTACCAGGCTCTTACCATATAAGTTGTAACTGGTTATTCCCTTTTCCATGCAATCAACACAAACCATATATGTTCTGCAACATCGTTCACCAGTAGTTAAGCACTTTAATTGTTGTTATGAAACCCCAAACCACTGTTGATGAAAGGCATATTCAAATTAAACAAAATCAAAGGCTTATCTTTCAAACAATGCATATCTCACAAACAGGCACTGAACACTGAAGAAATCTGACAAAAAAAAGAGCCGTCCACATCAGCTCAATTTAAATGTTACTGATGGTGTTTTCATAAAACACATGACATTGTTATGGCAAGTGACCACAAGGAAGACTGCTTCAACCTCTTCCATTTGAATAAGCGGTGAATGCCATGCAGCAATCTGCCTATGGGAGCATCTTTGTGGTCTTTCGCAAACCAATGAGTCCACTCGATGAATGAGAGATGACTCTTTAGTGTCTTCTCTGTGAGGTATCCCTGCAGTCTCCACATCTGGGATTTGAAGGCTGACCAAGACCTGATCAGGTACCTCCAAATCACCCCTTCCATACTGTAATAAAGAATCAGAAGACAAGAAAATAAACATTAGGACTGTCAATTAATTAACATTTCTAGAACATGTAGAACTCAAAGATTATTTTGTTTATTAGTTTAAAAAAGGATGCTGGTCCTCTGGCCATTGTGTTTGGTCATATTGAAAAGAGAAAAAGGCATAGCCATAAATACAGTTAATAGGACGGGAGGGGACAGGCTGTTAGCTCCGGTTAGCACTTTAGCATCGAGCTAGCGGAGCTTCTGTCATTCAAATAACTCGGACATGTTGTTTAAAACCTATAACACCCAATTTATTAAAATATCCGGATTTAATCGGGCTCTCTCCCATAAGTACAGTTAATGGGACGGGAAGAGACAGGCTCGGTTAGCCCCGGTTAGCGCGATGCTAAAGAGCAGCTCTACCGGAGCATGCCACCTCAACAGGTGCAAGTAAGCCTCCGGTTTGATATTCGCCGGATATTCGGTTTACCACCCAATCGGATTCATCAACATAAGTGACATACATTACGGGCTTAGTATGTTGAGGACGGTTTAGGACGGCGTATCGCGAAAATCACAAACACATGTTGTCGCCATCGATGTCTGTGCAACAACGTCATTTACGTTCTGGCTGCTACCTGTTTTAGGGACCGTCAACAAGTTACACTCACCGACTGGTGGCAGAGACGTTACCATGGAATTGTTTCTGGAAATAAATCATGTAAAATAACATAAAAATCACTAAAAAATACATTTTGTCACCTGATTGTAGTAGTAGTTGCCAATGGTGGGCTGCTACTTACTGCAGGTAACTTTGCTAATATATTGCATTATTGTTAAACGGGATGCAATTAATAATTTCAAATATAGTTTAGTCGATTTTTGTCGAATATCAAACTATTAACTGCATTATGATTAACTATATTGCAATATATTTGTGTGATTAATTTCCTCAAACAATTCCATGGTAACTCTCTGCTGACGGTCCCTAAAACAGGTAGCAGCCAGAACGTAAATTACGTTGTTACACAGACATCGATGGCGCCAACATGTGTTTGTGATTTTTTCGCGATACGGTGTCCTAAACCGTCCTCAACATACTAAGCCCGTAATGTATTGCACTTATGTTGATGAATCCGATTGGGTGGTAAACCGAATATCCGGCGAATATCAAACCGGAGGCTAACTTGCACCTGTTGAGGTGGCATGCTCCGGTAGAGCTGCTCTTTAGCATCGCGCTAACCGGGGCTAACAGAGCCTGTCTCTTCCCGTCCTATTAACTGTACTTATGGGAGAGAGCCCGATTAAATCCGGATATTTTAATAAATTGGGTGTTATAGGTTTTAAACAACATGTCCGAGTTATTTGAATGACAGAAGCTCCGCTAGCTCGATGCTAAAGTGCTAACCGGAGCTAACAGCCTGTCTCCTCCCGTCCTATTAACTGTATTTATGGCTATGCCTTTTTCTCTTTTCAATATGACCAAACACTGGCCAGAGGATCAGCATCCTTTTTTAACTAATAAACAAAATAATCTTTGAGTTCTACATGTTCTAGAAATGTTCATTAATTGACAGTCCTAATGTTTATTTTCTTGTCTTCTGATTCTTTATTACAGTATGGAAGGGGAGATTTGGAGGTACTTGGTCAGCCTTCAAATCCCAGATGTGGGGACTGCAGGGATACCTCACAGAGAAGACACTAAAGAGTCATCTCTCATTCATCGAGTGGACTCATTGGTTTGCGAATGACCTCAAAGATGCTCCCATAGGCAGATTGCTGCATGGCATTCACCGCTTATTCAAATTGAAGAGGTTGAAGCAGTCTTCCTTGTGGTCACTTGCCATAACAATGTCATGTGTTTTATGAATACAGCATCAGTAACATTTAAATTGAGTTGATGTGGACGGCTCTTTTTTTTGTCCGATTTCTTCAGTGTTCAGTGCCCGTTTGTGAGATATGCATTGTTTGAAAGATAAGCCTTGGATTTTGTTTAATTTTAATATGCCTTTTAATATTTTAATAACAGTGGTTTGGGGTTTTATGACAACAATTAAAGTGCTTAACTACTGGTGAACGATGTTGCAGAACATATATGGTTTGTGTTGATTGCATGGAGAAGGGAATAACCAGTTACAACTTATATAAGAGCCTGGTAATACCATGGAAACAAACTAGGCTTCCTTTTACAGTACAGTTTCAGCTTACTTACTGGGTAAATTGTCGTGTTTTACTAGGTAACGTCGCAGAACGTACATGGTACAAGTTTGTTGACTGCATGGAAAAGGGAATAATGTAGTACAAATTATATGGTAAGAACCTGGTAATACCATGGAAACAAACAAGGCTTCCTTTTACAGTACAGTTTCAGCTTAATTACTGGGTAAATTGTCGTGTTTTACTTGGTAACGTCGCAGAACGTACATGGTACAAGTTTGTGTTGACTGCATGGAAAAGGGAATAATGTAGTACAAATTATATGGTAAGAACCTGGTAATACCATGGAAACAAACAAGGCTTCCTTTTACAGTACAGTTTCAGCTTAATTACTGGGTAAATTGTCGTGTTTTACTTGGTAACGTCGCAGAACGTACATGGTACATGTTTGTGTTGACTGCATGGATAATGGAATCTATTATAAATTATATGGTAAGAACCTGGTAATACCATGGAAACACGGCTTTGTACCCAATATTTAAGAAGATGTACCATGACACTAGAGGAAAACTGTTCCTGCAGAGGTTGTTACCAGGTAAGTAATTCCATAGTGGTAAATCGAATAAACCCTTTCTAAATGGGTGTAGCTATGAATAATAACTAAGAAAAAGTATTTTATTGGAAAGCACTATGCTAATTCCTAGATACATCATTAAATTTGGGCTGTTACCAACATAAACCTTGGATAATAGGTGTTTATAAGAATTGGTTGCCTAATTTCCTAGGAAGTACACAATATGTGAGTTATTACCAACCTAAAACAGTTACAACTACACGCTACTTAGTTGAGTTGATGGGTAATAGTGGAGGTTTTACTTAGTACTTCAGCATTAATTCCTCTGTATTTACCTTCTTATTGCCAGTGGTAATTACACAGTAATACACTATAATTTACCGGATAATTCCTCTGTATTTACCTTCTTATTACCAGTGGCAATTACCCAGTAATACACTATGATTTACCATGTATGTACCGGGTAAATACCTAGTAATTAGGGGACTGTAAAAGGAAGGGTTACCAAGTCCTGTGGCTGTCTTCTGGAGGAAGGAAGGACAGTGAAGTGTTTTGTTTGAATAGGCCCTCTGTAAAGTCCTGTGGCTGTCTTCTGGAAGAAGGAAGGACAGTGCAGGTCGGTTGAAGTAGGCCTACCTGTTGGATGACTGAGAGTATCCCAGAAAGCTGGGTTGGAATTCATTGCCGTTGATGAATTCATTTTTATTTGAGAAGGGCTTCCGTGGGATACCGACGGGTGAATTTTAGATTCTATGCTTGGACCAGTTGGACTGCAGAAAAGGGGGGATTTCTAATTCCGGTCTTGGTATCTTGAGAAAACGGGCTTCTCGCACTTTTGAATAGATAAGTTTCTTGGTTGGAGTACCGCATGAGTTGGTATTTTGAGGAGTTTCTTGTTTGTTCGTGATCTGGTCGAGTGTGTATGTGATTAGCCATTATTTTGAAGGAATAGACTAGTTGTGTGAAGCATTGTTGTATGGGTTCAATGAACTGCAGATATTGGATCTGGAGGTGGGGCCAGTCTTTAATTCTGATCTTGGTGCTTTGTGGCAATGATTCTTGTTTGAAATTCTGGTTGATTCATTATCCCTCCGACTGTTCATGTTTTAATCAAAAGGCCAGTTTCGGCACTCGGTCAACTTTTTCTTTGTAATTAATTACAAACAATTCGGACATTTTTCAATATAATATTAAAATTGTATGAATCGGTTTATTGTCTGTATTTAAGTCGTGTTAGGATTAAGTTACCTCAGAGATTTTTACGACCCGGTTTATTTTTTGTTGATTCTGTCATAAATAAATTAGGCGGACAGAGAATAGTTAATTTGTTTGAAGTAGTTGATAATCATAAATAAATTAGACGGATAGAGAATAGTTAATTTGTTGAAGTACTGAATAAACGTGTAAATCTTCTTTGACTTAAACATCATCGCGCTGACTAACTGCCCGTGCACGAGCAATCACACAGGGGACGAGCAGGAGCCTGCAAAGCAGGGAGGGAGATGAGCGCCGGGGGGGAGTTCACGTTTAGAGATAATAAAGTATTGAAACTAACTAGTAGAATAAACTCAAATAAATTGCATTAATAAATAGTGTATTTCAGAATAAATAAATAAAATAATAAAGTAATAATTAAAAATGGCAACAACAGCGGTAGAAGTTTTGAATAGAGACCGTCTATTGCTCAAAGGAGAGATGATAAAGATCTCTGAGAAATGGGAAGAAAGGACAGAAGGATCAGGCACTATATGGCCCATGGAAGGGACTTTTGATCCAATAATGTATAGGGACATGGAGGTAGTAATAAGGAATTACATAGATAACGGAAGTGGAAAAACGGTCTTAGTGAAGAAAGACAGGGAAAGGTTAGTGCTAGCTTTGTTCGAAGAGGAGGGAGAGAGGTGGCGCGCATTACAACGAGTGGCCAGAAAAATAATCACAAAGGAAGAAGAGGTTCAACCTTTGCCTCTGAAGCTTGAGCCACCGCCGTACAAACCAACCAACATGTATCCACTGGTAACAGGCAACGTGGAATTTAAAGGGGAAGTCACACTAGATGAAGGAGATAATAAATGTAGTGAGGGTGAAAACGAGAATGAAGGAGAGGTTGAGGATGACATTGAGCATGTTGGTGAAGGGTCATCACAACCATGTGTAAAACACATTACTAAGAATGCTAAAAGGAAATGAAAGAAGTGGAACGAAAGAAAGGAGGAGTGGTCTAGTGGGACACAAGGGGCAGAGGAGCCTGGCTGCAGTACATCATTACTAAGCCCCACACCACTCAAGTTAGATGAGAAACTAAGGAAATCACAAAGAGGAAAAAAGGCACCCGACACCGTCCCAGGAATTTTTCCTATTTTAGTCAAAGGACAACAGGTCCACTATCAACCGTGGGGTTCACAGGACTTGGAGGGAGTCATTTCAAAACTCCCTAACATTCATAACGGGGCGTCAAAATGGGTTAGAACATTTGAGGAACTCACAGTGGGAAAGCTAATGGCAGTGGGGGACCTGCAAGAGTAGGCAAGAGTATTGGGGTTATCTAAAATGGAGTCTGTACTGAGGAATGGAGGGTTGGATATACTGGATGGAAAGTATGATGAGACTACACTTGATCATTACAGAGGGGCGATGTGGGCCACACTCAGGAGGGAGTTCCCGGTCCGCATGGATCCTAAAAACATGAGAGGTCTCCCTATTGGTGAAACAGAGCACCCTGCATCCTACCTGCAGGCCCAAGTAGACAGATGGCGCATGGAGACGGATGAGGATCCTGAGATCCATCCGGTGTTCTCTGTTTTGTTTAGAAACTCTGTGATAGAGACACTTCCCAGCCAAATCAAAGCCAAGCTAGAGGATGTGGTTGGACTGTTTACATCAGGATCTCATAGAGATTTTAAGGACCATTTAATTCATGCAGTGGATGAATATCGTCAGAATAAACAAAGAATACAGGAACAAAGCAAGGAGGTTCAGAGGAAGCTATATCAGCTTCAGCTGGAAGATCTCACAAGGAAGGAAAGAGATAAGAAGAGACAGGCAGGTGTTTTAGAACCAGCTGCTGTAATATCGCAAGCCGCCCAGCAGGGCTCACTTCAAAACCAATATCCACGATTGGCATTTTCTCTTCCAGTACAACAGCCTCAGAGCCAACTGTCACCTACTCCACCTGTTACACATGTACACATCCGTAATTATGGGAACCCCACAAATAAAAATAGACAGAATCAGTACAAAGGGCCCCAAGGACAGTTTAGAAACAATCAACAACAAGGATCCCAAGGACAACGCAGAGGTCTTTTAATATGTTTTGGGTGCAACCAGGAAGGACATATTAAGAAAGATTGTTTGATTAACCCTTTTCCACCACAGCGGACACAGGGTAACAGCGACCAGCCACAGGCGGGTCCCTTTATAGGTTAGGGATACTAGGGGTGCCCAGAGAATCCACAGGGGGAGGGTCAGCTTGTAGCAATCACAAAACAAGCTGATGAGGAACCAATACTGCAGGTTCTGATAAATTATAGAGGCACGCCAATGATGGCCCACACTGGAGCCACTTACACTTGCGTAGGTCCAAATTATGCCTCTCACCTCCCCATGGCAGGAAAATTCACCAAAACTTTAGAATTCTCGGGACACACGCAGTTAATACCTATGACAGCTCCAAGGTTGACAATCTGAAAATTCTTATTTTAAGTTGTATATGTGAGCGAGTGAGTGAGCGAGTGAGTGAGTGAGTGAGCGAGTGAGTGAGTGAGTGAGCGAGTGAGTGAGTGAGTGAGTGAGTGAGTGAGAAAGAGTTAGCATTGAGTTGAGTTAGAGGGGTCAGATGAAGTGATTTGTGAAGAGTGAGACAGAGAAGAGGAAGAGTGTGTGGATAGGCAACGAGAAGTGGCGATGAGATTGGAGAAGGCTTTCCGGTTAGAATTTTCTTTGGGGAGAATCATATCTTTCGATGGCCTTTTAAGATTAATAATCTAGTTTTGGAGTGTGTCCAAAAACGAATAAACCAGAAAGGAAAGGAAAGGATTACTGAAAGTGAAAATGGTTATGGAGATTTGTGAAAGCAAAGGAAGTAGGTAAAGAGAGGTAAAGAGAGTTAGAGAGGAGGAACCTAAGTAAGGAAAACCCGCCGGTGGGGGCTGGACAGAGAGACAACAGAGAGAAAGAGACTGAATTTGCATTGTACTGAATATATTATTTGTGTGCTTGGATGTACTCTGTATTTGGTCCCTGAATGTAACCTATGTCCACTGTTTTAGAGAAAACATAGAACCACCACTGGGATTGGTGATTCTGTGGCTCTTGGAGACTCTGCATCGCGTCGGAACACCATGTGGTATAGATCATTACATCTTGGTACACAGAGCACTGGTGAGACAACGGGTTGGGTCAGAGGGAGAAGGTGTTTGGAGAAGGGAGAGGAATGTAAAGAAAGCAAAAAGGGCGGACGCGGACCGACGCAGAGGTAATAAATCAGCGGAGAGGAGGCTGGGGGTCGGTTTAGCTCAGGAAGTAGAGGGTGTCTTGTAACCGAAAGGTTGCTAGTTCGATCCCCATCTCCTCCTAGCTGAGTGTTGATGTGTCCCTGAGTAAGTTACATGGTGATCACAGGATTTAGGAATAATTATCTAGACTCCAAAACATGAGCAATTAGCGTTAAAAATTGTCTGCACACCACACTCCACAGGAGTCAATGGGTTCAATGGCGCCAGGGTAAAGTGACTCATCAAAAGAGGAGCGGACCCAACCCATGGACTCTGCGTGGATAGGTGGATGTTATTTTGGTGCTTGGACCTGACGAGGTCTAGGTGCCAAGATAACAACACAAATAAAATATTTCCTTCGAGATTATGATAAGTAATAGACATGCCTAGTAACGGGGACGCTGGCGAGTCTAACGCCGCTCTGTATGGCTTGTTTTTATTCAGTATTTCCGATATTTCTCACGATTGCATTGAACATTTTGCCGTTTTTTTTGGTCTTTAGTAGTTTAGCTAAGTCTACTAGTTATATATAGTCACTTTTCGCTATTGTCAGTGCGCCAGTTTTCTTTATTTCTACGTGTTTTTACGTGAGGTCGTACAGTTGGTGGACGCTGTTGCCTTTTGAACGCTGTTGCTGCTGCTGCTCACCGGAACGTCATTTTTGAACATTATTTTTTCGCGATTTTCTTTTTCTTTCTAGTCTTTTAACTTTTTCATCAGTTTTCTTTTGCTTACTTTCAACACCTTCTGTCTGAAACCCTTCTGGACCCTTCTGGACCTCGGATCGGACTACAAAGTTAAGTTAAGTAACTGCGTCAGTTTTCTTGATTTATTCATTTATTTCTGAACGTTAAACGTCTGCGTGTTTTGTTTTGTGTTTTTGTGCGTGGAGTCGTGCAGCTGTTGGTGGATGACACCTGCTGGCCGGCTAGACTGCTGATAACCCCCGGCGCCGGCGCCGTCCAACTGGCTTCCCCGTCTCCAGCGTAGCTACAACCGGCTTGCTCCACTCCTCTGCCTCCGCTGTGCTGGCTCTGTGGCTTCACCATAATCGCCTGGATCTACCGCTGGCTTCTTCCGACTTCACAACCTGTGGATTTTAACCTGTTCCTCTGGATTGCGCTATGTTTGACTCTCACGTAACGAGTGCATCTCTGCCGCTCCGTTACTCGGTAACGGAGATGTTACGTCTACGGATCTTCTCAAGGACCCAACCACCTCAGCTTGCATCCCACCAGGACATTCTCAAACGACCAAAATACATCCACCGAGGCTCTGGACGGAATTTTCAGTACACTCACACCAGCAACAAAAACATCCGCTCCTTCTGGTCCACTGGGCCCCGCCCCCTTCCTCGCACAGCCCGTACGGTCAGTCGCGTCAATCACAGTGTCCTGTCCCCTCTGCTCAAAGCAACCTGCTACACTCCACTCACCTGTCTGAAACTCTGTCTGCTGAACACCAGATCCCTCAGTAATAAGGCCCTTTTGATAAATGACTTTATTGTTGACCAGAGCCTAGACATTCTCTGCCTCACTGAGACCTGGCAACAACCAAATGACTTCTCCCATCTAAATGAAGCTGTCCCACCAGGTTTTTCTTTTATTAGCAAACCCCGGGTTAATGGGAGGGGGGGTGGCCTCGCTCTCCTCCATCGTGATAACATCAAAGTCACCACTGTCACAGTCCCCCTTCACTCCTCCTTTGAATGTCTAGCTGTAAAACTCTCCGGCCCCAAACCCACTATCATTGTCACCATTTACAGACCACCAAAACCCTCCGCCGTTTTCCTCAATGAATTCTCATCACTACTTACATCTGTATGTGCAATGTCCCCCACTGTTATCCTCCTTGGTGATTTCAACATCCACATTGACAACCCATCCTGTACTTTTGCTAATGACTTCACATCACTTCTGGACTGTCTTGGCATCACACAACATGTCAACCTCCCAACCCATAACAAAGGTCACATTCTGGATTTAATCTGCTGCACTGACATCACTCCCACTAACCTTGATGTCATTGATTTCCCCATCTCCGACCACAAAGCTGTACTTTTTGACATTCATACCCAACTCCACAAAACCAAGGAACAACGGACCATCTCCTTCAGAAACATCAAACTTATCAACACCACAGACCTCTCCACCATGATCAGCTCCTACCCCAACCCTCCCCCAGCTTCCTCCCTGACTGACCTGGTGACTCACTACAATAACTGCTTCTCCTCCTCCCTCACCACCCTGGCCCCCCTGAAAACCCGCTCAGTCTCATTCACCCACACTGCTCCCTGGTTCACTCCTCATCTGCGCCAGCTCAAAGCCACTGGTCGTCGACTGGAGCAACTCTACAATAAGACAAAACTCACTGTACACCGCCAAATGTATTCGGACCGCCTCCATCACTACAAGAATGCCCTCACCACTGCCAAAACCTCATACTACTCCAACCTCATCAACACTGGTACAGGCAACAGCAGAGTCCTCTTCTCAACAGTCAACCACTTACTTCAGCCTCCTAAATCTCTCCCTCCAGATATTTCCACCACCCAATGCACTGCGTTCCTTGACTTCTTCAGCTCTAAAATCAACACCATTCAGCAACAACTGGCCTCATCTCGCACCCCCTCTGATGACCCACCCTGGATGATCACCTCTGGCCAACCTCTCATCAGCTCCCTCTCTGACTTCACCCTAGTAACAGAACAGACCGTCTCAGAACTCATCCGCAAAGCCAAAACCACCACCTGTCAGCTCGATCCTCTTCCCACCTCCCTTGTCAAAGCATGTCTTCCGTCCATCTCCCCCATGATCACCAACATAATTAACTCCTCCCTCACTACTGGTACTGTACCCCTCACTCTCAAGCTGGCTGCCATCACTCCCATCCTGAAAAAACCTGGTGCTGACCCATCTGACCTTAACCATTACCGGCCCATCTCCAATCTCCCTTTCATCTCCAAAACACTTGAAAGGGTGGTTGCCGCACAACTACAGTCCCACCTCGACATTAACAATCTCCACGAACCGTTCCAATCTGGCTTCCGTCCAAAACACAGCACTGAAACAGCCCTAGTCAAAATCACCAACGACCTCCTCCTTGCAGCCGACTCTGGATTACTCACCATTCTCATCCTCCTCGATCTCAGCGCAGCATTCGACACCATCTCCCACCCTCTGCTCCTGGACCGCCTAGCTGGTATTGGGATCACTGGTGCTGCACTCTCCTGGTTTACATCCTACCTCACCGGCCGTCAACAATTTGTTCAACTAAGCAACCACAAGTCTGGGTGTTCAGATGTCTCACTGGGTGTCCCCCAGGGGTCAGTCTTGGGTCCACTCCTCTTCACCACTTACCTCCTCCCGCTGGGCACACTCCTCCGTCACCATGGGGTCCATTTTCACTGCTACGCTGACGACACACAGGTCTACATCTCTACCAAACCCACCGCTGCCATCCCCCCCACCTCCCTCATCACGTGCCTGGAAGAGATCCGGAGCTGGTTGAGCAGGAACTTCCTGAAACTCAATGGAAACAAGACCGAGGCCCTGCTCATCGGATCCAGATCCACCCTCACTAAATCACAACACACCCCAGCTCCACTCATAATTATCGATGGATTCCCAGTACCCTTCTCCTCCAAAGTCAAGAGCCTCGGTGTCATCCTGGACAACACCCTCTCATTCGCACCCCATATTCACAACATCACCCGGACTGCATTCTTCCACCTCCGCAACATCGCCAGACTCCGCCCATCACTGACCCAATCCAGCACTGAAATCCTAGTTCACTCATTTGTCACATCACGCATAGACTACTGCAACGCCCTCCTCACCGGACTCCCCACCAAACTCATAAACAGACTGCAGATCATTCAGAACTCAGCCGCCCGGATCATCACCCGCACCAAATCATCTGACCACATCACCCCTGTCCTCATTCAACTTCACTGGCTCCCAGTACACTACCGTATCCAATACAAAACCCTACTCCTCACCTACAAAGCTCTCCACAACCTAGCCCCCAGTTATCTCTGTGACCTCCTCCAAGAATACACTCCCTCCCGCTCCCTCCGCTCAACCTCTGCTGGACTACTATGTATCCCCACATCACGACTCACTACAATGGGTGCCCGGTCATTCAGCTGTTCAGCACCCAGGCTCTGGAACTCCCTCCCCCCACACATAAAACAATCAGACACCATTACAACCTTCAAGTCACAACTCAAAACTCACCTGTTCAAACTCGCACACAACCTCTAACTGATCACTGTTTTGATTGTTTTTTTTGTTTTTGTTTTATTTATTTCTTATTGCTTATGTTTATTTCTTTTTACACAATGTCTTGTTTTTTTTTTTAAATAATGTATGATGACTATATGCTCTGTAAGGTGACCTTGGGTGTCTTGAAAGGCGCCTCTAAATTAAATGTATTATATATTATTATTATTATTAGACAATTTATTAAAAGTGATCTTATAATCTAGAAAAAACAATCGGCAATACTTAAAAATTAGACCAAATAAGTATGATAAAACGTTATCCAAATTTCTAATTTAGGTTATCCACAATGACAAAATGTCATTTAAAATAAATAAGCAAAATAAAATAAGAAAGGATGTGTGTGTGAGCCTGTTCTCGTGTGTGTGTCGGGGCTGCCAAGGTAGGGGAGAATCCTCTCCTACTCCGAGTGATGGGATACACAAGGGGATACACAAGCATACTTCAGATAAAACAACATGGTTAATTAGTAAATGGAAACAATGTATCAATTCAGCGTTGAATAAACTAGATAAGGACAACGTAGAGGGTTTGGGTTTGGTATAGTAGTGAATCAAAATGTGGAAAACACTAAATGCAATCAATAGGTAGAATAAAAGGTTTAATTAGGTCGTCCAATTTAAATAGATAGTGAAAGGCAATCGGGTAGGATTATGAAGAGAATTGTGATTTTGAGTAACGGTTAAGACAGAAGTGAGTCGCCCAATATTGAAAATGCAAGTTTTAATATTGTGATTTTTGTTTTCTTTCACATCTCCCTAGTTAAGGACAATAGGTGGATTGACGCCACATCTGCTGAGAAGGAGTCATACATGCTATGTTGTCAAATTGGATTCGGAAGTAGTGGGTTTACCTTCAAATGCCACTAATGCTGTTGCAACACTTTAATAATTTTAACTCTGATAAATTATCTTTTGTTTTATAGTCGCCCTGATGTGTATTCATTACGCACACACATGGCTGCATAAGGCAGATGCGGCTGAAGACTGTCTCCATCCCTCCACTTTGCGATCTATACCACCATATAGGTGGGGATTGATCGTATCCCAAGTACGGCATCCTGCAATAAGCCAGTATGGAAGGCTGGTTAGCCAACGACGGGTAAGATCCCACCTTGAAGCCCGGGACAACCTAAAACAGGCACAGTCACGATTACTTGGCAGAGTCACTGTGAGCACTGGCTCACTTGATCATGGAGTGACGGACTGCAACCATCATAGGAAAAGCCGGCTGATGAAAGGTGGAGGGGGAACAGGAGTCACATATGTCAGCTATGGCAGCAGAGGTGGTCTTGGAACGGGGCATATCGCGTTTTATTTTATTTTATTTTACCTTTGTGGTATAGAAGCCCACTAACGCATGTACGTTTTTTCGGTTTAGTGCATGACTTTGGAACAGCGTGGTTTCAGGCGGCTGATGGTAAACCCACCCATATTGGGCTTTGGATTTGGACATACTGGTTTCGATTTCCCTTCCCAAAAGATTGGTTTCAGTTTACTGATGCTTACGGTTAGATGTTTCGACGTTGGGTGCACCAACAGCGTTATTAGATTTGCTTATCATTTAATGCGCATGGTTTTGACCATTGCGCAAGGGGGGAGGTATTGAGGAGAATTAGGAAAATTTTTGAAAACAAGGTTTTTCTTCACCATACTTGCAAACAATGATTGACATCCAACTAAATGAGTGTTAAATATTTGAAAAAACAGTGTTCAACAGATGGGTAGAAGCAGTCCCATCAGAAGACCAAAGTGCGGCTACGGTAATCAAGTTTCTGACTAGAGAAGTCATGCAAAGGTTTGGAATTCCGTAACAAATTAGCTCAGGTGATAGGGCAGCGTTTATTCAGAAAACACTCAAACAATTGATTTAACATCTGCATGTCAAATAAAGACTAGTCCGTGTCTACATTCCTCAAACCTCAAGGTATGGTGGAGAGAGGAATGGGACGCTTAAGACAAAGATTAACACAATTAAATTAGAGTACTAAATTAAAGGACTAATGCACTACGACTGACACTAATGAGTTATCGCATGAAAACGAACAGAACGATGCATCTAACCCCGCATGAAATGCTTACGGGCCGACCCATGCCTTCACCTGTCATTCGAGGGCCTCATAAAGGACCTCCATTAGAACAATTGGAAACTGAATTAAGACGTTATATGGGACAACTGACTGGCATACACAGGCTTATTTTTCAACAGGAGAAAGACAGAGTTCCAGAGTTGGAGGAGAAGCCACCAAGGGGGGTGGGGCCAGGTGACCAAGTGTATCTCAGGGTGTTCAGGAGAAAGTGGAACGAGCCCAGGAGAGAAGGACCATACAAAGTCACCAACGCAACACCAACAGCCATCCAAGTGGAAGGAAGTGCCACGTGGTATAATCTCAACCACTGCACAAATGCCGCTCAACCTAAAGCCAGGGATGAGTGTGAGGAGGAGGAGCCAGACGCAGACACGCCTGGGGCTGACCAGCTGCCCCAGGACCAGATCCAGTCGAGCCAAGAGATTCAGCAACATGATGTTGCTGAAAATGGGGAGCTTGTTTCTGATCCTTTACGGGTTGTGCCAGATTCCGCTGGCACAAGCACAGACCCCGAGGAAGGATGAAACCACGGAGACAACACAGACCTGGAAGAGCCAGGAATCAGGGGCTGGTACTGAAGGAAGCCAGAGAGAATATATACTTCTTAAAGCTGTGGCTTGGCAGAACAGACAGGCTTTAGATTGGCTTGTAGCAGAAAAGGGGGGAGTTTGTGCTCTTATAGGTGAAATGGGTTGTACCTTCATTCCAAATAATACTGCCCCAGATGGATCATTCACACTTGCGATGAACAACCTAGAGGAGTCGGGTGACTGGGAGAGGATGCTCTATGGGGAGATAGATTGGAGTGAAACTGGAGAGGAGACCGGAATGTGAGAATCGGACATCAGAAGGAGGTCCTATTTTCTTAACTGGTGACCTCTCCATGTGAACCACAACCATTTCGGACAGTTTGAACAAATGGACATTGGACTAATGGGTTTCAGGGCTTGTGGCTGTAAACAGAAGCAAAAACCACAATGCCCAAACTCCCCACGTTTATATAGTATACCGGTACATGACGATAATCAGAACTATCCAAATCTATGCAAGCTTGTTGACAATCTTAGTTTTTATTTCTTTTTATTTTAATTTCTATTGTTTACTTATTTTTTGAAATGTCATTTTTTGAGTTTCATATTTTTATGTCATATATTCTGAAATGCTAATTTTCAATGCATGCTGAAAATACTATGTTATGTGTGTGAATTCTAGTTAGACATTTGATAGATCTTTTTACCTTAAAAACAGGTTGAAATTCCTAAGAATCATGCAGGTTGAGATCCCTGAACATGCTTAAAGGTTTTTAACGATGGTCAAATGTAGTGCAAAATCTTACCTAAACGACTGTTATGTTTTTGTTGTGGTCTTGACAGCCACAAGAGGGGAGATGTGTGGTAGAAATTAATGATTATATTCTATGGTAAACCATGATTATTATTAGGCTTGTATATCTAATGGTAGAAAACATTTAAAGCGTCTCTGGATTCTGATCCAGGGCTGGTCACGAGGCCTGGGAGTCTTGGGTCAGAGCAGGAGTTGGGGCCAAACCCCAAGAGCAGGAAGCTACTGAGACAATGCATGCTGACTCCACTTCCTGGGTCCTCGACTATCTCAGTGACCATCTGTTTAGAAGAATTTGTGTTTGATTATGTGTGGACACCTAAAAAACAAGAAACTGCTGAGTACTGTGCTATTGTGTGTTTAAGAAGAGGCTGGAATCTGTTGACGAGCAGTAACTCTATAGACCTACTCAGGCTTTTGTCGTTGTTGTATTTCTGCACGATAAAGTCTTTTGTCAATTCTTGCTCCGGACCCCTCGATTAGTTTTACTCTCTCTCTCTTGAATTAGTCGAAGTGTTTATATCTCAGTTAATCCACAACAAAGGCTGAGTGCGGTCGTTTGGATAAGACGCCAGCATGAGGGTCATTGCCGGTCGGTTTAGATAAAACTCCAGCGTGGACCAGTCGACCCGAGGACCGCGACTGTCCGATCGCGTCCACACGCACACACACACACCCCGCCAAGTGAGGTGAAAGGTACATTTGATTGTTTGTTTGTTTGCTCCTGTGAGTGAAGCGGCCATTTTTGCAACGTGGGGATAAATAGTTCGTACCGTTATAGGACTTCATTTTGCTTTGAACTTTTCCAAAATGCATTTGATTTCATGTGTGAATTGATTTACCTGTGGGTCGATGCACAGAATGATTCTTGTTAACGTTTAACGTGTTAATTCAATGAAACCATCTTTCATAGTAAATTATGTGTGTTTTTATTGTCATTACCATGCAGTGATTCCTATACATTAGGGGTTTAGTTCTACAAGACACTACACTACAACTAAACATAAAATCGGGTAGATACTGTGGAGGCATACTCTATTCATTATGGGCATGTCATTTTGGGCAGGAGGCCTGTGAAATAGGCCTAGGGCTTAACAGGTTAGAGCTGATATAGACTTTCCTACTTGCTGGGTGATGTGCGTGATGGGATCACTCAAAGCTGGGTCACTCCTGTCTGGGATGGCCGAAAATGAAAAAGTAGGTCTGTGAGTAAGTGGTGTGTGGCTAGGTAGATGGGTGGAGGTGAAAACTGAGGAAGCCACATTGTCTGGGACATCAACTCGACTGGTGGAGCTGAACGCTGGTGACCTCACGTCACCTGGACTTGCAACTGGAGAGTTAAACAACTGTGCCCCCCTCCCAAAAGAGTCCAATAGCTGTGTCCTCCCCAAATCAGCAACTGGAGAGGTGGACATCTGTGCCCCCCTCCCAGAAACAGAATCAACAGTATGAATAGCAGTCCCATTTTCAACATTGGAATCCCTTTTTCTTAAATAGTTTGGTCAATGTCAACAAAAACAATGAAAATACTGACTCACAATAAACCAGGGAAAGTACTTTGCATTCCTTTCCTTCATTTGACACTGTACATTTCTTTTCTTTATAAGAAAATGAAACAAAAAAATAAACCAAATCCCCCAAATGTCCTTAAACTGTGACAAAGTCACTACAATGTAACCCTCTTAAGGAAACCTTTTTTCGTTCGTTGTTGTTCTGACGTCCAACAACCTCCGGTGACCAAGCTGGTGTTGGTCCACGATGTTGATCCGGGTCAGGGCACCACAGGCTCTGCATTGTTTGTTGTGGTATGGAGTAGGACACAGGGACTTGGTGTTTAACTTTAGCCGAACTGTGGCGACAGTGGCGTGTTTTATATTAAAATAAAATACAACATGGGAGCAACATCAACATACCCGCGTGAAATAAATGCACAAATAATGCAGCAGCGTTAATTCACAGGACACTGCATCACGTCAGTCTGAAATGGCGGAAAACCAACAATGGACAGGCTGCAGTCACTGTGTGTGTATCGTCACAAGTGCTGCTAAACAGTGCGCTGGGCAAATAGTTTGCTAAAACACTCAAAACTCTTGCAAAGCAAATGCATAGGAACACATGAGCAACATTAGCAAGTACAGAATCACATTATAACTAGAGCTGTCAGTTAAACGCGTTATTAACGGCGTTAACGCAAACCAAATTTAACGGCGTTAATTTTTTTATCGCGCGATTAACGCAATTTTTTTTTTTTTTTTTCTTTTAATTGCACTATAGGCTATGTATCGTCCTGTTTTGATCAGTGTATATGCCAATGTTGTTATCAATAAAAAATCATTTGCACAAGGCAAGCCGATGCACTTCACCATGTTGATAAGAGAATTAAAATGAGAAGAATTATGGGACAAAAAAATCAAGGGATATTTAGCATAGAAAAAGAATTTGCGATTAATCGCGATTAATTAGAGTTAACTATGACATTAATGCGATTAATCACGATTAAATATTTTAATCGCTTGACAGCTCTAATTATAACCTTATTTCACAGTTTACACTGGTTATTTTCTCTTAAACAACTTTAGAACAGAAAGCTGCACAGAGCAGAGGAAAAACACTCACGTCCTCACAGCATCAAAACAACAAGTGAGGAATGGTGAGTGCAATGCAGGAAGATGACGTCACAACCGAGACTTCAAAATAAAATAATAAAAGCTCCCAAACGAACTATATACAGAAAAGATCACAAAATAAAAGTAATAAATAAAATGTGAGGGAATTTTGGTGGAATGCATACATATATCTTATACAGTGGCGAACTTAGCCCTTTGGGGGCTCCAGGCGAACAGTAATTTAGGGGCCCCTGCATCTACCGGTCTATTGTACCTTATGTCGCATAATGAGATACTCCATACAAGGGATGAACAAAAGTCACTATCCTTCTTTCATGCAAATGTTAATTATCTATTTACAAATTGAGAATAACATACAAAACAATAAGATTAGTTATGTTGACACATTACACTGACTGTTAACCTTATGTCATAATTTACCTGAGGGTTTCCAGTAGGTCACAGCAGCTATATGCTGTGACCTACTGGAAACCTACTGATAGCTGCTTCCAGCTATCAGTATTTTTCCTGTGCTCTTCAGACCTTTCATGGTTGATTAGATGCATTGCAAGGTTATTCCAGTGTTTAAATCCTTCCTCACTCAGTTGTTTTTGTTTTCCAAAAAGGCAACAACAAAAGCAAAAAACACGGTCTGCACTTTCACTAGACTAACCAAGACCTGTTCACCCTCTCATCATTTTTCATTACTATGTAATGGTATGCTTTTGTGAATCTGCGGCCCTTGGGCCAGAGTGCTGGGTCATCCACTAGAATATGTGTGCGCCTGCCCAAGACACAGCAGCTTGGGCCAGAGTGCTGGGTCATCCACAAGAATATGTGTCTCGCAGTCATTTTTATCGTTATTGTCATCAATTTCAATAACCGAAGTGGAAGAAGGAGAATGAGCAATATTCACTACCAGTTGTGCATAATCTCCGTCAGTTTGTTGACACACGTCATTAGCATCGCTGCTGGCTGAGCCAGAGCCACTTGGAATGAAAGGAGCAGTAACGTGACAGCAAACAACGTTGACGGCTGCTCTTGAGCCGCCGACGGTCCCGCTAACAGTGCGGTGGCTGTAAAAAAGCTGGATAGCTTTGGCAGCTTTGAAAGCAAGTCCTGCCTTTGGTCTTTCTTCTTATTTTTATGTGACCCGCTTTCGTACGATCGCTTCATGTTTCACTCGATTTATGTCTCACTCGATTTCTCTCTCTCTCTCTCTCTTACCGCTTACTGTTTTGAATTTGACATCATTTCTGCATACGCGTGATGAGCGTAACATGGAATAGTCCATGTAGTGCAGACTGAAGGGGGGTGCACACGGAAAGATCGTCAAAATATGAGTAATTAGACATCCCGATGCTACTATTGTGAAGAGATTTTTATAAAAATAATAAATATGGGGACAAAATATATGCATTGGGGCATTTTGGGGGGCCCCAAAAACCTTCTATGGGGCCTGGGGCTCCAGGCAAATGCCTGGTTTGCCTAATAGTACGGCCCGCCACTGATCTTATATACCTGCTACACTTCTTCATTCAACAAAGGGGGTTTTAAACTCATTATCCCATTGGCTAACGTAGGACGCGATAGCTGCACATAGAGAAACTATGAGCATTCATCCCATTGGCTAACAGAGGACCCGATGGCTGCACATAGAGAAGCTATGAGCATCATCCCATTGGCTAACGGAGGACCCGATGGCTGCATATTAACAGCGATTTTACAGTGAAATCTGTGACATTACTCAACACAACTACACCAATGTGTCCTTGTTAATTACACAACATGTATGGGTTAAGGCTATGGACATCAGTTGTCCTGTTTTGTGCTTTGATTGAGAGAAACAATATTTTTTTTGATCAGAGTTGGGTAGCTGAGGTCGTTGCTATAGAGACCACGTCCGTCCACTTTGTTTGACAAATGGCAGAGCTGCCAAGTCTCACCTTTTGGCCCAGAGGCACACATGTATCAACCAGTTTACACAAGAGCTTAGATCGGGCCCAGAAAATCAAGCCTGAGCCCGTGCATGTTCTGTCCGAGCCCGGCCCGGCCCGAAAAAATTAACTGTAATTATGAGTCAGAGCGCGATTTCAACCCGACATTTTTTTGAATACATGTGTAACTTTCAACAAGCCCTTAAAATCATACGACTCGTTTGTTCCGCCACAGATTACCACCCATTTGAACGTATCCAAAAAGAGCGAACGAGGGCCTCTGCAGGTTGCGGGAGGTAATATGATATTTTTCTGTGAAAATGGCGGACATATTTTTTTCAAGCCCCCAGGAACAGTAGCCTGGTCCTACCAGACCATCATACTTCATTTGTACAGAAGGTATGGCACTGCCCAATTGACAAACGTTCACTCACTTGGAGGCGGGTGCATGTTGAAGATTTAAAATGATTGGATCTGCCCAGTGCCACTCTGGATCTGCCATAACCAATCGCATAGCGCTTGGTCGTGACGTATGTCATGCGACGGGACCGGCTCCTTCACCACTAACGGAGCCAGCTGGAAAATCAAACTTTTCCCAAACCCGGTGGGGAGAAGCGCCACAACATCATGGCCATCAACAAAACTCGGCAAAGCTTGTTCTCGCCCCAGCTTTAATTGATCGATATTCGGCAGCGATCCCACAACAGACCGAATAGCTTCTCTCATATCCTTCTCCATTGTCTTCCTGGTCTTCCTCTGACTACAACTGAAACTGGCGTGCGACCTCGACGTCATCGTTCTCAGCCACTCCCTCTGTTCGCTGATTGGACCGCCAAAAACCTGGCTTTCAAGGAACCCATGCATATGAAGCAGACCCATGCCGTGTTCCAATACCCGTACTGTCCGCGCTTACTAGCCAAAATTTGAGTACACAGTACGTTCCAATTCAGATCCGGCGAAAAGAAGTATACTTCAAGGACCTGGATGCCGTACTCAAAACGGTGTGGGTCGAAGGACACTCCCCGTACTCAACGGCAGCCATCTTAGCTACGTAGCGGAAGAGGCGGAGCCAGGCTGAGCCAAAGTCGGCGCATTTTCCACATAGCCTGCATTAATAGAGTCATTTTGTAGTTTTTATAGTTTTTATAGCTGCTAGGCGTAAAGAGTTCACCGTTCAAAGCGGGATGTTTATTGCGGGGGAGGAGTCACGGCGGCAGTCGTGATCGTCATTTCCGGTAAGTGCACCACAGAGTACTCGATTTGGAACAGCACTCACATCTAAAAAATTAGCGTACTCAAGTGAGTACGGATAGTGCACTTCCTTTAAGTATACTCATGGAAGTACGGGTAATGGAACACGGCACCAGACTTACGTACTGAAGTGAAATGATGGGCGGTGCCAGGCTACAGGAACAGTGCATACATCCGTAATCCACCAGTGCTCAGCGGCCAAGCCTGGTATTGCAGCTGTTTAAGCGGGCTGTGGATGGGTCCCTCGATTCATGGAGCCCAGAAGTAGATATCTCCGTTCACTCCAATACAAGTGGGGAACAGGAATGTGTCTCCGCAAAAAATGACTGGATATCAATCAAAGGCTCATAATGTTCTTAATGCCATGTACTAAAAAAAATTAAGTTTTCTCTTTTCAAAACGCCACGTCAAGCGTTTTATTAGCCGTTTTATGTTATTATTTTTTGCTGGAGAAGGAGGGGTGGGCAGCTGAAAGGAGTCGTAGTGAAACAAATGTTGTTTCGGCCTGGCATTCGTGAGGGTCTAGTGCACGGCTCCGTTAACTTCTCGTGTCCAAGGTTTTTCCTTTTACTTAACATGAATGATGTTGATGGTTTTAAGGCACTGTGGTGACTTTTTATCACTAAAAGTGTTTTAGTGATAAAGGGATTTTTAGACTAGTTCAGCTGCTGCTCAATGACTCATGTTCCTCTGCTTGCGATCATTGCGATTCACCATTTATTTATCCATTTATTCAAAAGATCCAAAGACAAAGAACGGGTGCATTACGGTATCATTTTTATAATATTGTTAATAGCCTAATAAATATTTCAGATGCGTTAGTACCGTATTTAATTTTTCATTTGCTTGTTTAGCTGTGTATGGCAGTTAACAATGTTGGTGTATTACAATTATTTATGTGGGTAGGCTACTCCAACCTCATTGCTGATAGATATGTTACCATTTATTTGTATATAAATTATTGATTGCATTTTTAGTAAATAGTTGGAAGGAATCTGTTTCTTAAGCAATAACATTGAACCGTATTTTTCTCTAGGCCTACATAGATTTACTATGTTGTTGGTGTTATGTTATATGGAGCGATCTTGCATATTTATGAAGTTAACTTATACTTCCATGCAGGGTTCGAGTTATGATTCCATCTTTGTGGGGATCACTTGAAGTTGTTGAGGGGGGGAGAGAAGACGTACAGGCCTTGCGCTCAGTTGTTGACGGAGGGGGGGGGGGACGACGACCGTACCGGCCTTGTGCTGGTTTGTTGAAGAATATTTCTGCATCCGGTACGTCATGAACTGGGGCATGGCTAGGCTCCGATGATGCGGAAGCATATCTCTCCTTGATGTTGCCCTGCGCCATTGAGCAGTTCACATAGGAATGAATGGGCGCCATTTTGGAATCCGGTGTCCATTCTATAATATGTCCATGGACCGTACTGGCCTTGTGCTTTCTTCTTATCATTTTTAGCGAGAAATGTGCATTTTACTTCCATAATCTTCGCTCGGTGAATGTGAACGATGTTTGGTGTGATAGTTATGACGAAGAACATCAATATTTTTTGATGTCTCGACAGACATGGTTGCTATGATGGTTGCCATGGACGCTGAAACCAGCAACTCGCATGCCGTTTAAATCATGGCTATAAAACCATTGTCTTTGCTGATTTATGTTATTTTATGTAACTGTGTAATGATGCTATTTTCTTTAACAACTTTAAAAAAAACTTTAAGCCCTGAAGGAAAAGATAGACCACCAGACTTCCTCGAAGCAGCGAGAATGGTCTATTCAATTCAAGTTGGGAGTATAGGGATATAGTGCCATAGAGTGGCGAAGTCACGCCCTTTCCGGTAGAGCCTGTGAGATCAAAAAATATGAATGGGTTTCAATGGAGGGAAAGTAATTATTTCATTGTCCCAGTCTTTATATGCCCCGGACTACAGATATGTTGTTTGTGGATTTAAATGATAATTTTTCATGTCAAGATTTTGACCTTTATTGTGGAACAGCTCAGTTAAAGGCTTTAGAGAAAACACAATGTGAAAGACTACACGTCTCGTATGTGACGTCACGCTCCCTGCGACTGGCTTGGACAAGACCATCTCCCCATCGGCATAACTGAAACTCTCCACATGCCCCGACTTATAATGGTTGTAACCTCTCTCGATGCTTTTATCCTCCCCTTGGAAAAAAGCTGTGCAGTGGAGCAGAGAGATCGACATGAGTTCCAAGTGTGGGTGGTGACGTTCACGTTGTTCACAAAGCGGCCTCACACAAAACCTAACATTGTCAAACTTCTTCCCGAAAATCTTTAGTTTTCTTTCCATGAATAATTATCATTTAAATCCACCAACAACATGTGTGTAATCCAGGGCATATAGATAGATAGATAGATCCTTTAATAATCCTTTGTAGGAAATGTCAGTGTCACAACAGCGTATGGACAGACATAACAAACACACATTCTTTCAGGGTCTGTCTGTTTCCTTGTCTTGTTTTGGTGCGTTACCTGTTTTACTTTGGTATCGGTCTTGTTTCTCCCCATGTCAGGTTTCCCCCCTGTGTGATTACTGCTCCCTCCCTAATGTGTCTCAGCTGTTTCTCGTTGCGTGCCCTGTGTGTGTTTGGTATTTAAGCCCTTGTCTTTCCTTTGTTCCTTGTCGGATCATTTTAGTTTGTGGTGAGTTCTGTCCTGTGTGTTACCTGTGTTCCCGGTGTTCCCTGTGTTACCTGCGTCACCCGTGTTCCTTGCCTTTTTGAGTTAATAAATTATCCTTTTACTCGAACTGTCTGCGTTTGGGTCCTACCTGCCTGCCTGCCACCCGCTCACCTTGACACATTCCCTCATATAGCTAAAATACATAAATACTTAAACAATAAATACAATAATAAATACTACAAAGTGCAAAGTTATTTTTGTGCATTATAAAACCGTATGGCAGCTGGTATACAGGACTTCCTGTACCGCTCCGTTCTGCACATTGGTGCAATTAGTCTCTGACTGAAGGTGCTGTTCTTGATCACCTTCAGGGCATGGAGTGGGTGAGTGGGGTTAGTCATTATTGAGGCCAGTTTGTTAAGGATTCTGGCCCCTGCCACCTGCTGGACCTTTAGCTGCTCAGCTCCGACCACTGAGCTGGCCTTCCCGATCAGTTTGTCCAGTCTGTTTTTGTCCGCTGTGCAGGCACCTTCTCCCCAACATGCCACAGCGAAAAACAGAGCACTGGCCACCACTGAGTGGTAGACAATGCACAGTAGGGGTTGGCAGATGTTAAATGACCTTAGTCTCCTCAAGAAAAAGAGTCAACTTTGTCCCTTCTTGTACATCGCTTCCATATGACTTTTCCAGTCCAGCTCACTGTCGGGCTGCACACCAAGGTACCTGTGGTTGGCGACCATCTCCACCACAGTGCCCCCGACGCTGATTGGTGTTGGTTGAGTCCTCCTCCTCCCCCTCCTGTAATCCACAACTATCTCCTTTGTCTTTGTGGTGTTGAGATGGCGATTATTTTGTGTACTCCACTCCACAAAGTTGTCTATGGTGTCTCTGTACTCCTCCTCATTTCCCCCTTTAATGAGGCCAACAAGAGCTGTGTTGTCTGAATATTTTTGCAAGAAGCAGCTGTTAGTGTTGTGTTTGTAATCCGCTGTGTAGATGGTGAACAGGAATGGAGCCAGAACAGTTCCTTGTGGAGCCCCTGTGCTGCTGAGGATGGTGCATGAAATATTGTTCTGTAGGCGCACATACTGTGGACTGAGATAAAGGTAGTCCAAACACTACAGTACCAGTAATGGATCCACCTTCATCATCTCCATATTCTCCCTTAGCAGACGTGGCTGGATGGTATTAAAGGCAAATGAGAAGTCAAAGAATGTTATCCTTACAGATGCATCAGGGCCGTCCAGATGTGTGTATGCCCTCTGCAGCATGTAAATGAGGGCATCATCGACACTGATGTTAGGCTGATATACAAACTGTAAAGGGTCCATTTGAGTAGATACACTAGTCCTGATGTAGGAGAGGACAATATTCTCAAATGTCTTCATGATATGTGAAGTGAGCGCTACTGGACTGTAGTCATTGTGGTGTGTGGGATGGGTCTTCTTTGGGACAGGTACCAGGCAAGATGTTTTCCACAGCCTTGGGACCTTCTGTAGGCGCAAGCTCAGGTTGAACAGGTGTGTAAGAATACCACACAACTCTGAAGAGCAAGTCTTCAGTACCCTAGGGCTGATGTCATCGGTCCCCACTGCTTTCCCTGGCTTCAGCCTGTACAGCATCATCTTAACCTGGGCAGTATGGAGAGTCATAGGTGGGGTTGCTGGTGGAGTAGGAGGTGAGAAGAGGGGACTCTGTGCAGGTGTCATCTCATGAGTGTTGGATAGAGGGAGGGGAGGTGGTGAGGAAGCAGCATTGGTCAGCAGACCAGGTAGGGGCGGTTGGGGTGGTGTGGGGCAGTCAAATCTGTTGAAAATCCGTTCAGATCATCGGCCAGACTCAGTTCACCATCAGGCAGTGAACTGCCCTTCTGCTTCATGCCTGTGATCTTTCACATTCCAGCCCATACCTGCTTCACTCCATCCTGCCGCAACTGTTGTTCCAGTTTGAGCCGATATGCTTCTTTCCCCTCCTTAATCCTCACCTTCAGTTCCTTTTGAAGTTCTATGATTTTATTCCTGTCGCCCTCCCTGAAAGCCTTTTTCTTCTCATTTAGTAAGGCCTTCAGGCTGCTGGTTATCCATGGTTTGTTGTTAGGGAAGCAGCGAATTATTATTATTTGTATGTGTTGTCCTAACTGTGTGACGGAAGCCCACTTTTAAACTGCAACACAAGTTTACCTACGGGTACGAATAAAGTAACCTGAATTACCCTGGATGGCATGATGTCATCATAACAGAAATTGATGTAATGGGTAATGCATTCTGTTAGGCCGTCGTTGTCTTCCCCATAGTCCTCACAGCACCTTGTCTCAAAACAGCACCTCATGGCTTCATCCGCCTCAGGATGCAAGGCTCTTGATGTTCTGGTGGTGACAGGCATTCTCTTTACAGCTGGGGTGTAGGAGGGAGAGAGATGTAGCATGTTGTGGTCTGATCGACCAAGAGGGGGCAGTGCTGTACATTTGTATGCATTTTTCACATTGGCATACAAGAGATTCAGTGTTTTAACACCTCTAGTTGCACAGTCAATAAACTGTTTAAAAGTGGGCAAAGTCTTTGAGAGACAGACATGGTTGAAATCTCCAGACACAACAATGAACGCCTCTGGGAACTTGGACTGAAGTCTCGCGATAGTGGTGTGAAGCTCGTCACACGCAACTTCCGCCTCTGCAGATGGGGGAATGTAAACAACAATGGCTATTACCACAGTGAACTCTCTGGGTAGGTAGTATGGCCTTAAACTAACTGCTAAAAGTTCAACGTCCTTGTTGCATACCTGTTCTTTGACAGTGGCATGATTAGGGTTACACCATTTGTTGTTGACGAGCAGTAAAAACCCCCCTCCATTCTGCTTACCGCTCGCTCCGGTGTCCCGGTCCGCTCGTACTGTCCTGAAGCCGGTGAAACTGATCAGGGAGTCAGGCGTGTTTTCCGTCAGCCACGTTTCTGTCAGGCATACGATGCTGCTCTCCGGGTACAATCTCTGGTACCTGACCAGGCTTTCCAATTCTTCGAATTTGTTTGTTAGGCAGCAAACATTTCCCATTGTGATAGATGGTAGGGCTGGTTTAAAAGTCTCTCTCCATGTTCTCGCCAACCTCCTCTTGTTTCTCTTCATCCCTGCACGAGTTCCCGGATGTCTCCTCTGTAAGAGTCCCTTCGGTCTGTCATGTCGAATCCCGAATATTGAGCCATGTACCAGGCTTATCAGTTCCGGACGGGTGTAAACCACGGCAGTTTGCTCCGTCCGTCTGGCCGATATTAGGCACATATTTCCACTCCCGATCCAGATAGTATGGTTAAGTCTTGGTTAAGAACTTAACATGCAAAAGTTGTAGCTAACACACTTATAGGAAGTCTAGAAAAATACTAAATCAACATTGGACATACACACTAAACAAAGCTGCACGCAAAAGGCTGCCGTCTCACCGGCGCCATAGCAACTAGATATATAACAACTGGGACCAGAAAATCGTTACTTTTTCTCCATTGAAACCCATTCATATTTTTTGATCTCATTCGCACGTGGACAAAATTGTTGGTACCCCTCTGTTAATGAAAGAAAAACCCACGATGGTCACTGAAATAACTTGAAACTGACAAAAGTAATAATAAATAAAAATGTACTGAAAATTAACCAATGAAAATCAGACATTGATTTTAAATTGTGGTTCAACAGAATCATTTAAAAAGACAAACTAATTACACAGGCCTGGAAAAAAATGATGGTACCCTTAACTTAATATTTTGTTGCACAACCTTTTGAGGCAATCACTGCAATCAAACGATTTTTGTAACTGTCAATGAGACTTTTGCACCTGTCAACAGGTATTTTGGCCCACTCTTCATTAGCAAACTGCTCCAGTTGTCTCAGGTTTGAAGGGTGCCTTCTCCAGATGGCGTGTTTCAGCTCCTTCCACAGATGTTCAATAGGATTTAGATCACGGCTCATAGAAGGCCACTTCAGAATAGTCCAATGTCTTGCTCTTAGCCATTCTTGGGTGTTTTTAGCTGTGTGTTTTGGGTCATTATCTTGTTGGAGGACCCATGACCTGCGACTGAGACCAAGCTTTCTGACAATAGGCAGCACATTTCTCTCCAGAATGCCTTGATAGTCTTGAGATTTCATTGTACCCTGCATCGATTCAAGACACCCGGTGCCAGATGCAGCAAAGCAGCCCCAGAACATATCTGAGCCTCGTCCATGTTTCACAGTAGGGACAGTGTTCTTCTCTTGGTATGCTTCAATTTTGCGTCTGTGAACATAGAGCTGATGTGCCTTGCCAAAAAGCTCCAGTTTCGTCTTATCTGTCCATAGGACATTCTCCCAGAAGCTTCGAGAACCAGCCTACTTGACGTGTGCACTGCACACCAACACTCATCAAACCCGTTGCTTAAAAGGATCAAGGATCCCGGACGAGCCCCCAATTTATGTTACGCCCCCCCTGGTGGCTCGGAGTAGGACGCAACATAAGGGCAACAGGTCTGGGCAAGTGAGGGTGCAGTCACACAAAATCCAAGACAAAAGGTGTATTCAATATAAAGTGTTTATGTACAAAACAAGGCAACACAGGGATCAACAAGGACTGTCAGTGGCACCAAAGAAAAGAACATAACAAAACCCAACCCCCCATTGACAGGTGCTTTGCACCGAAAAAGTACAGTGGGTGGTGCTCACTCTAACCTAGGGTATTAACAACGGGTAAACCTACGTGTATGAAATATGTAAACCCCAGGGTATCTTACCTGTCCTTATTGACCCTGTGTGCACAACAAAAGAATTAACAAAGACAAAGACAAAACTAAAGTAGGCTGCTAAGAACTAAAGTAGTAAGGTTTAAACAAACGTGTAACAACTAAAGACAATACAATAAACCAACAAAGAAACCAAGCACTAGCAAACACTAGCAAACACTAGCAAACACTAGCAAACAGAGCTCAACCAAAGCTCTGCCACAGCTCAAACCAAAGCTCTTCCTGCTGACAAACAAACACAGGACTATTTAAAGGGGAATGGTTGATGGGAGATCTGGAACAGGTGTGGTGATTTGGTGATCGGGACCAGGTGCGCACATCTGAGAACTTGGAGAATGAAAACAGGAGGAGGAGACAGAACAACAACACAAACATACTACACAAAACAGAACACAATACATGTAGGCCTATACCATGTATAACATATAAGACATACAGAACACTGTACGTAACACTTGTCAATATGCATTTTGGCAAATTCCAGTCTCGCTTTTCTATGATTTGCTTTCAACATTGGTGTCCTCCTTGGTCGTCTTCCATGAAGTCCACTTTGGCTCAAACAACGACGGATGGTGCGATCCGACACTGATGTGCCTTGACCTTGGAGTTCACCTTTAATTTCTTTGGAGGTTGTTCTGGGCTCTTTGGTTACCATTCTTATTATCCGTCTCTTCATTTTGTCATCAATTTTCCTCCTGCGGCCACGTCCAGGGAGGTTGACTACAGTCCCATGGACCTTAAACTTTTGAATAATATGTGCAACTGTAGTCACAGGCACATCAAGCTGTTTGGAGATGGTCTTATAGCCTTTACCTTTTACATGCTTGTCTATAATTTTCTTTCTAATCTCCTGAGACAACTCTCTCCTTCACTTCCTGTGGTCCATGTTCAGTGTGGTGCACACCATGTCACCAAACAGCACAGTGACTACTTTTCACCCTTTAATAGGCAGACTGACTGATTGCAAGTTTGAAGACACCTGTGATGCTAATTAGAGGACACACCTTAGTTTAACATTTCCCTATGGTCAAATAATTTTCAATCTTTTCTAGGGGTACCTTCATTTTTGTCCAGGCCTGTTTTATTAGTTAGTTTTTTTTAATTATTCTGTTGAACCACAATTCAAAAGCAATGTCTGATTTTCATTGGTTAATTTCAGTAAATTTTTATTTATTATTACTTTTGTCAGTTTCAAGTTATTTCAGTGACCATTGTGGATTTTTCTTTCATCAACAGAGGGGTACCAAGAATTTTGTCCACGTGTTGTAGGTCCCATATGCTCTACCGGAAAGGGCGTGACTTCGCCACTCTAAATGGGCCATGGCCATTTCCGAGTTGATGGTCTTCAGATACAGATCTTGTTATAACGATAATTGAATAACAGCTATGGTCTACTTATAATATTATAACAAAATAATTGCATATTTATGCATAGAATATATATTATCATATTTAATTAATTAAATACAATAACGGCTTTAAACATGTGACATGCACGTGACTTGCACGTGACTCTCATGGTTGCTATGGTGGTTGCCTGCCTCCTCTGCACCTTACATGGCTCCACGTGGGCGGCAATGGTGCTGCCGTCAATTGTGTTGTCTTCGTCGTAAACGTTAGCTTTTATCCGCTGGTTAGGAAATAGCCTGATATTCCAAGGTGCCTTTCAAAAGGCACCTTGGAATATTTTTCTATTTTCCGCAGTTTAGACTTGTAATTAATAAGTTACTTTTTTAATCTACTTGACTTTTTTTTTATCGCTGTCTAGCGGCTTGATATGTCACTCTGAGAGACGCGCATGGACCGATTATAGTGACACAGCCTGTAACCCATCTGTGTGTGTGTGTGTGTGTGTGTGTGTGTGTGTGTGTGTGTGTGTGTGTGTGTGTGTGTGTGTGTGTGTGTGTGTGTGTTGTGTGCTCATGCGTGCATGTGTGCGTCTCTGTGTGTATGTGTGGTAGGCTACCCCCCCTCCAGGTACCGGGGGCTGAGGGTGCAGCTGCTGCCGGCGCTCTTAACAGCCCGTTGTCGCGGCAACATGTTATTACTCTGAATATGACTGTCACCCTCGCGCCGTATATAAGAGGGTGTCAGCGCGCAGTTTTAAAAACTATCAACGCCTTTTAACAGCCGGACTGCGGTCTGCCGCCCTCTCTCTCTCTCTCTCTCTCTCTCTCTCTCTCTCTCTCTCCCTCCACACACACACACACACACACTCTCTGTCTCCACTTCAAGCTCAACAATTTGTGATATCAAGATGTTTTAAATCAAGATGGATCCATCCATAGGTTTGAAAAACAAGGGCAGGGATGATTTTTTTTTATAGGGCCAACATTAAAAGACAATGGAAAGTTAGGAAAAACATGTAGCCATATGAAACTATTTGGAGTTCTAACAGTTATTAGTGATTCATACTGGATTATGTATGTTTGTAATGTCTTAGTACTCATGTTCAAGTTAGTTTGTATCTAAAGCTGATTCATGGAGGTACCTCAGGGTAAGACTCACCTCAAGTCAACAGAGTGCATTTTGGGTGCAGCCTTTCCCTGACCCCGTCTCTCTTACATGTGACTATCTGTCATATTCATAAATAAAACTGTTGCCACGGGAGACACGGGGCCTGCTCATTAGAATATTGATATGAACGGCATGAGACTACTGGTGCGTGATGTACACCGCTCCGGCCAGAGGGTCAGTCCTGGTCACGCTGGTCACATCTCCCACTGACCGACCAACCCGGTCTCACGAAAATACGTGACACTGGCACGTTATTTAATCTATTGAAACGTGATCAGGGACACGTATTTTCAAAAAATTCGTGTCAAAAAGCACAAATTTCAAACCCATGTATTTCAATTGGAAGTATTTTTCGTGTCACTAAGCACGACTTCCAAACTAAGGTTCCATCCCGGAGCGTTCTCCCTAATGTCCCTTAAGGCGCTCCGTACAGAACATTTATTGTTAAAAATTGTCTGTGATAACTAACAATATGACAGCTTTTGGCCACCCGTTTCTACTTAAAGGTTGGGTATGGAATTCGCTTTTTTGGCCATTTTTGCAAAATTACTTGAAATCCTTATCATAACCCACTTACAGCCACTGAGTTAGAAGTACTGACATGAAAATTAAACAAGTCAATCATCTGTGGAACGGGCAGGGCTCGAAAAACTCCAGCCAATGATTTCCAGAGCCACCGAGTTGCATTGGACAGTAAGTACGTCAATCAAACGGTCGTACTGCACTCCCCCTCCCCCGCGCCCCGCGCGCGACCCCTTCGTGCACGTACTCAAACCTCGTGACCCAGAGCAAGCTTCTGTTTGTTGTTATCCTGCGGTAGCTACTGGAGCTAGCTAACTACACTCAAAAAAATGTCTTTTTGGATTTACTTAAAAAAGTTATGTCAAGTGGTTCCACGCAACTGTGTTAAGTAACAGCTAAGGTTCTTTATTTTTTAATATGTACTAAATGAAATACAATAAATGATACACAAGTGAATGGAGTATATTCAACTTAACTAGATTAGTTCATTTTTAGGGGATTATTTTTACATTGAACCTACTTAATACTGTTGTGTATAACTTTAATAAATTCAACATAAGTGAATTGAGTAAATTCAATTAAACAATATTAGTTAATTATTATGGATTATTCTTACATTGAACCTACTAAATAATGTTATGTTCAACTCATTTAAGTTAAGTAGATAAGAAGAACACCATCATGATAAGTTAATTTTAAGTAAGATAGTTGCATGGAACCACACTTGACATAACATTCTTAAGTAAACTCACGCTTAACACAACATTCTTAAATAGAACTCAGTAACTGAGTTGAATTTGTCCTAGTGAAATGCCTGGCTCTGTTAAATAGAAAAATAATGTTAAAATGGGAATCAAACACAGTGTCTTATCAAAAAAATGCCTTTATTTAACATCAAATAGCATTTTCTGAAGAGTTATCTAGTCGCATAAATTGCAAGCAACTTCACAGAATGTAGTTTAACAGTTGCAATACATAAAACCTAAATTCCCTTGTATAGCCTCCTTGCTCGCACAAAAACTGTCCTTTAAAGGTATAGTTTGGTATTTTTGAACCTGGGCCTTATTTCTGTCATGGGGTGCCTTAATCTACTAATTGGTAACATTTTGGTGAAGATCGGCGTAGTTTTGAAGCTGTTCAGACCATCGAGATCGAGCGTATATCCATATGACGGGAGTAAGCCGGGCAGAGACAATACAGCCTCTAAATAAGTCATTAGGTCTTTATTTCACCAATGCTTTAAGATGAATGAAGGAATGAACGCGTGCTACCGCCCCGTTAGCTCAGAGCTGCTTGTTGTTGCCGTTGCCGTCGTTATTGAGGCTTTTCAACACCCGGGTCACCTGGGATGACGTCATCGACGGGGGCGCTGCAGCACAGCTGATCCCAAGTGAACCGGATCAATAATAACAACACGGCAGCTCTGAGCTCACTCTGAGCTAACAGGGCGGTAGCACGCGTTCATTCCTTCATTCATCTTAAAGCATTGGTGAAATAAAGACCTAATGACTTATTTAGAGGCTGTATTGTCTTTGCCCGGCTTACTCCCGTCATATGGATATACGCTCGATCTCGATGGTCTGAACAGCGTCAAAACTATGCCGATCTTCACCAAAATGCTACCAGTTAGTAGATTAAGGCACCCCATGACAGAAATAAGGCCCAGGTTCAAAAATACCGAACTATACCTTTAAGCAGAGCCGGACAGTAACGGAGTACATTTACTTGAGTACAGTACTTAAGTACAATTTTGAGGGATCTGTACTTTACTTGAGTATCATTTTTTGGGAGTACTCATGACTTTACTCAAGTACATTTGAGAGGCAAATATTGTACTCTTTACTCCGTTACATTTCTATCCATAACCGTGAGTACCCGTTACTCCTTCTGAAAAATAAAAGGAGAAAAGAAAAATCACGGAAACCCTCAATTTGTTGTTTCCCTCTCAAACATGATTCCCTCTCAAACTGATTAGGACAGCCTTCAGCCTATCAGCAATCACCTTCGCTTTCCGCCAAAGCCAACTCCATGGTCAGAATTAGATGAGAGACGATTGTTGATTTGATTGATAAAAAAACGGAGAAACTCACACATACATAGAATTGTTAGCTGAATTTTCTTTTCTGATATTGCATATTTATGTAAGCTGAGCAATTGTTTTTATGTTCTTGAGTATACTGTTATACTGTATACTATTGTGCTATTGCCATGGTAAAAAGATGAAAATTACTTGATTTTACTTTCAATTCCTTTTACATTCTCCAAGGTGTTAACATTTTTCATAACTCCATGTAGGACGTTTCTATACATAAATGTAAGTACTGTGGCAGTAGTAATGCAATATTTAGGAAACATACTCTTGTACTCTTGATACTCAAGTACTTTTAAAAACAAGTACTTCAGTACTTTTACTTAAGTAGACATCTGACTGTAGTACTTTTACTTGTACTTGAGTAAAATTTAGCAAGGGGTATCTGTACTTTTACTCAAGTAAGGAAGCTGTGTACTCTGTCCGCCTCTGCCTTTAAGTGCAGACGTAAAACATTAAGGGGTTACAAGAATCTCATTATAGTTCTACTGGAATTCAAAGTAATTTGTTTCTTGCCTAAAACATTTTCTCAAAAACAGACATAGGAGGTAAAGTGCATAGAACAGCTGAAGTGCATATTGCCATAATGCATTTCTCAGAAAATCACTAGCTTCCACTAGTGTTTTCCTCCACTTAAGACATCATTTAAGAACTATCCTAATAATATTACTATAACAGGCAAGTACAGTGAAACCTGACGAGCACAGGTGAGAGACAGTGACAACAGGGACAACAATCTGTCAAGCAACTTGACAGAGCATAAGAACAGTCAATAAAACCACTTCTCTCCCTGCATGGCTCAAAGATCCCTCACCTCATTCATGAAGTTTATTCTTCAGTACCTGGACCTTGTTTGAAAGGCGATGGGTATCAATTCCCATCAGGAGTGCAGTGCCTAGTCGGCCATTCTTTGCAGCAGCTTTTAACAAAGGGTTAAAGAAGATAATGAGTTAGTCAGCTCTTTGATGACCAGCTGGTCTACACAGAGGTTGTGATTTTTGAAGGTATCTAGAATTACTTTTTTTGATACCGGTACAGATGCAGTGCTGATTAAAAAATGCAACTCTGTAAGCAGTTCATCAATTGCTGTGCTTGGAACGTGAAAATAATTTTCCAATTTTAGCAAAAGTGATGCAAATTTCAGCTCTATGGTTTTTGGTAAATCTTCAGGTTCTGTGTCAATTTCGATATCACCATCGGAATCTGCATTGCCATCTTCTGAGATTCTGTCATCTAGTGTGCCATCAGCTGAAGATTGAGGTTCACTTGTTTTTACAATGCCCACTTTAAAATCTTTTAATGTATATGGTTTGTGCTTCCTGTTTTTATGTGACTTAAAAGTACCATAAACATTTGTCTGAAATGAACATCCCTCAAACATACATTGCACCGTTTCGTGACTCTTAAGGTGGTTGTTGATGTGACAAAAATATTCTTGTGCTGAAGCTATGTCACTGCATGTACACAAATGACAATTAAAGATAACCACATTCACAGATTTTTGCACAGTTTGATTAGGATGAAATCTGCTTAAGTGACTATGAAGAGCATTCCATGTTTTGAAAACACAAGGGCAATGAGAATTTTCACATGGGTGTCTGTGTCAAAAATGGCCATGAGCTAACCTGTAGTGCTTCAGAAGTAGAAACCGTGATGATGTCACTGTCTTGCACTGTTTGCATTGCCACATGAATGTCTTTGGAGAAAAAAGAAAGGGAAATGAGTCACTTATACAAAAGGTTTATCCACATGTGTAAAATTGAAACCAAAAAGTGCACAATGTGTGAAAGATTGAGTAACATTTGTTAATATGTGGCTGTTGAAAAATTATATTTTTGGCCCGCTGTCCATGCTCAAATTGTTAATACTTTTAACTATTATTATGTGTCAGCAGTCGGAATATCTCTTTTAATATTTATTTATTGTTGCACTTCTTCTCCTGACCACAAATTAACATTGTATTACATTGGGGTTAGGGTGGCGCTGTTCAGCTCCCAGCACTACTTCTTCTTCTTCTTCTTCTTCTTCTTCTTCTTCTTCTTCTTCTACTAACAGCGGTGCTTAACAACCAACGAAAAAGAGTGAGAAGACGCTGTGATGGAGCGCGTTTTTAAAAAACTAATTCATGATTTTTATTAATTCATACTATAAGTGCATATATAAAATATAAAAATGTTAATGTGTTGTGGGCCGGCTGAAATGGTCTCGCGGCCCGGAGGCCGGACGTTCCCCACCCCTGGCATTAAGAGAGGACACAGAAACTCCCGCTCTGTAAAACCCAACCTTCTGATTACTGTGGAGAAACTGTTTTTGTTTCCACTGTTCTTCAAAATAGTCACTTACCGGCTACTTCCCCTGAACGTTCCTCTGATCCAACTGTCGCTCGCTCTGAGTGAGTGAGTGGTGGCAGGGCCACGGGGACGGTGTGTGCGCGTGTATGTGGAGGGGACGCGCATTTTCGCCCGCTCCTGGTTCACGTGATGGCTAAAAAAAAAAAACTCGCTTGTGTGTGAGCGCCGCTTACGTTAACGTTCATCATTTGCAAACGGATTCTTTCAGTTTAGCGTTCACAAAAATAGGAACGCTTTTAGAGCACAGCACTGCTCATATCACACAACCCAGTGAGACCTGACCGAAATTAACATGGGCTCTGCAAAACACACATGCCTCAACACACATCTCTACTCAGTTAGTAGATTTACTGATATAATCTGAGATGACGATTCTAAAACACTTTGCTGCTTTTATATTGACTATATGTGTGATTTCAGAGCTTTAGTAGCACAATTTATAACTAAAAACAACAAAATCGTAGAGAGCACATACATTAAAAGGCAGCTTGGATGTTTTTATTTTCTGCAGTTTAGACTTCTTCTATAACCTATTTTTGAAAGCAAAACACCAAGCTCAATGATTTGACGAGGCAGGATTATTTGAAACAATTTATTAAATAAATAATTGTGAGAAGTCATTCCTTCTCCTGAGTTTGCTTCCTATTTATGTCTAGTGTACAACCCTACTGTCCACAAGCATCACCCCCCCCCTCCCCATATGGATTTGGAGAATTGTTGCCACGTCCCAGTGGTGGAGGTATCATATATATGAAAGAGGGCATTCAATTATACTATGTCAAAACATGGCAACTTTTGCATTCCTGCTGTAACCACTAAGAGAGTAAACAAAGGGAAACTTAGACACACTGCTAACCTCACAAATCTCCTAACCAAAAACAACCTTAAAGCCTATCAACAACACCATCAGGATGGGTCTACTTAATGTTAGGTCTCTTAATAACAAATCATTTTTAGTTAATGATTTTATTACCACCTCTAAACTGGATTTTATGTTTTTAACTGAAACATGGCTGGAACAAAATAACAGTGCAACCGTTCTGATAGAGACAGCTCCTCCCAACTATAACTTTTTTGATGCATGTAGATCTGGAAAAAGAGGTGGAGGGGTTGCTGTTATATTTAAAAATGATTTTCAGGGGAAACAGATGTTATTTGGTGATTTTCCATCATTCGAATACCTTTGTGCTGTATTGAAATGCTCCCCCAGAGTTCTCCTATTAATTATTTACAGGCCACCCACATACTCTGCACATTTTTTCGATGAATTCACAGAATTATTGTCTAGCATCTCCACAGACTTTGACTGTCTAGTTATAACTGGTGACTTCAATTTTCATACTGATGATTTGAATGACTTTGAAATCATGAACGTTTTTTCATGATTTGAAAAAACTTTTTACCATTTTGGACACATTTGAACTGTCCCAACATGTGAAAGAGACTACTCATTGTAAGGGCCACACTCTAGACCTGGTTATCACAAAGGGCCTCAATGTTTCTGATCTCTCTGTGACTGATCCTTCCTTTTCTGACCACTTTTGTGTTTTCTTTAATATATCTTTTATTCCCGACATACAGACAAAATCAAATACAGTGGAATCCGCTTATAGTGGTCACGGATATAGTAATCAACCGCTTATATCGTTCAAAAGGCTTGGGACCGAATCATTTCTATACAAATGCTGTTTAAATAATTCGTTTATAGTAATCAAGAAATCTGCTTATAATGTTCATTTTTGGCCATTTTATGAGTGTAAACATGTGCAAAAATAATTTTAAAATTATTAAAAATTATTATTATTATTATTACGTGTAGTTATTGTTATTTTTTACCATGATTCCTTTCTGGACGTCTGCTTCTGCCTAGCTAGCTAACGTAAAGAGTTGACGACCAGGCAGCTAGAACTAGCTTGCGAATCATGGCTGGAAAAAGGAAATCATTTTCTATGAATGAAAAACGTAATCTCCTCGAGGCATATGATAAGTTGCCAAAAATGAGCCAACGAGATGCTGCGGCGAAGCTTGGCATTCATCAGGCTACCTTGTGGAGTCTAATTAAGCAACGAGAGACAGTCATGAAGGCTAACGACGGAGACCGAAAACGACGGCGCCCGGGCAAAGCACCTGCGGTTGAGGCTGCCCTGGTGAAGTGGATTGATTATGCCCGGTCTCGCAACGCTCCGCTGAGCGGACCCTTGGTCAGGGAGAAGGCTGAGTCATTAGCAACAAGTCTCGGAGAGGAGAGTTTCAAAGTTTCTAGCGGCTGGTTTGAGCAATTTAAAAAGAGGGAGAACATTGTGTTTATGAAGCTGCACGGAGAGGCTGCTGAGGCTGACACTGTGTCACGCGACGAGTGGCTCGAGCAACAGTGGGTCAGGATGAGACAGGAGTACAGTGAGGAAAGCATCTGGAATGCTGATGAAACCGGGATTTATTCTCGGGCTCTACCTGACGGCACCCTGACCTTCAAATCCGACAATAAAAGAGGGGGGAAAAAATCAAAAGAAAGGATTACGGCTATGTTCGCCTGCTCTGCCGCGGGAGAAAAGAAGGAACTTTTTGTCATCGGAAAAGTCAGAGCCCCTGCTGCTTCAAACACGTACGTACACTGCCTGTTCGTTACGCAGCCAATGCTAATGCTTGGATGACCGGGGCTCTCTTTATGGAGTGGTTAAAGGACTGGGATCGCAAACTGGGCCAAGAGAGGAAGAGTATCCTTCTGCTTGTGGACAACTGCTCAGCCCATAACTTGAAAACAACACTGAGAAACATCCGACTCGAGTTTCTGCCGAAGAACACGACCTCAATTCTCCAGCCCTGTGACCAAGGCATCATCAGAACAGCCAAAGCTTACTTTCGCAAAGAGATGGCCCGCTCTGTACTGCGCCAAATTGATGAGGGGAACAGAGCAGCTGCTCCAGACATCGCAAAGAAAATCAACCTCCTTGACGCGATTCTGATGCTGCGGGACTCCTGGGCTGATGTGGAGGCTTCCACAATCAGGAATTGCTGGAGGAAAGGAGGTCTGGTCATGTCCCCAGAGGAGGAACCGACACCTGTTGATCCACCTGCTGAGATCAGCACTGACGAGTTTGAGCAGTGGATCGAAAGTGATGACAGCACTCCGGTGTCAGAGATTGTGACGGATGAGGACATCATCTCGGAGGTACAAGAGCGCTTTGGTGCGGGTACCAGTGGTGCGCGCAGCGAGGAGAAGGAGGAGGATGAGGATGAAGAAGAGGAGACTGTTGTCCCTTCCAGAGCTGAGATGAGGAATGCAGTTTGCATTTTAAAGACTAGTCTCCTGCATGTTGGTTTCAAAAACTTTGACCTTTTACATCGTTTTGAAAAAGAAGTGAACTCGGTGTTGGACAACACTCTGATCCAGGGAACCATGGATAAATATGTTAAGTGATTTCTTAATGCGGCGCAGCAGATCTGCAACATAGAAGCAGAGTTAGGCTAGCTTTAATTTTCTGTAGCCTATGCAGTTATCTTCTATGTTGTTGTTCTATGAAACCGTTTCAAACTTTGTTGTTTGTTTGTTTGAAGACATGTTTAAAAAAATGCACCGGCGGCACAGCAGAGCCGACGCACAGAATAAGTTACTAGGCCTACTGTAGGCTATCAGAGTTATGTCCGCGCACTGCGACGTACTGTGCTGTGATTAGGCCTAAGCATTTTGTTTCAAACTTTATTTTCAGACTTGTTAAAAAAAAAAATGCACCGGCGGCACAGCAGAGCCGACGCAGAGCACTACTGTATTGTAATAAGTTACGTACCAGAGTTATGTCTGCGCACAGCGCAGTACAGGTATATGTAATTAAACTTGCATGATACTGTAATAAAATTCAGTAAATGTGGAAGCTATCCGTTTCATTTCATTGTTCTCATTGAAAAATCATACAAATTATATTCTGCATAAAAAAAAGTGAAATAACGGTAAATTCCGTTTTAGTAATCATCCGCTTATAGTGTTCAAATTGGCTCTGGACAAACGTGGCCACTATAAGCGGATTCCACTGTATTCATTACAAGGCTCTGTGGAACTCTCCGTTCACTTGCATGGGCCTTCCCGACTTCCGGCGGTGAATTCTTTTTTCCTTCAGGGCGAAGCAAGACACCTCCGCTTTGCTTCGGTGTCCTGCTCGGGGGCTTGGGGCTTACTGCTTTCCCGATAATGACCTGCTTAAAGTTTTTTTAAAGTTGTTAAATAAAATAACATCATTACACAGTTACATAAAATAACAATCAACAAAGACAATGGTTTTATAGCCAAGATTTAAACGGCATGCTGGTTTCAGCGTCCATAGCAACCATCGTAGCAACCATGTTATTATATTTCTGTCGAGACCTGAATTATTTTTCGTCAGAACTATCAAACCAAACATCCTTCACATTCACAGAGCTAAGATTATGAAAGTAAAATGCACATTTCTCGCTAAAAATGTTTACATAAACACCCTATAATGGCGTAACTATAGTAAAATATCTTATTTTCCACTACAGGAGTGAATGGGCGGCTGGAGGACCCACTCTGAACGTTAAACATCGCATGGGATGGCATTACATTGTAGTGAATTGAACCCCCTCTCCGTCTGCAGACGACGTCGAAGGGTACCTTTCCCATCAGCGACTGACGCTAAAGTGCCTTTTCCTACAGTCAGTATTTGACGTTCTCGGAGTGATACTGTGTTGCTCAGGCAGCGCCACAGCGGCGGGTTCCTTCGGTTCTCAGATAGGACACAGGATGTTCCCCTGTTCCATGTCCACACTGGTCCTCGGTCGTCTGGCCCCCCCCCCAGGGGCCCACAACACACGCCCGTAGAACCCAGTGGTTTCACATCACCTGGGAGACAGCTGTGAACGAAAAATGAGTTCTGTGGACGCGCTGATCGTCACCCATACGCCCAGCAGTGACGTGAGTTATTAATGTCACCTCTAATTTCACCGCTGGGGGTATATTTAAACATCTGTGGACGTGCTGCATGTCATCCGCTCTCTCCTTCTCCACCCCTCCCTGTCTCTCCTCCACCTCCTCCCTGTTTCTCCTCCTCCCCTTCCCTGTTTCTCCTACCCCCCTTCCCTGTCTTTCCTCTTCCCCTTCCCTGTCTCTCCTCCACTCCCTGCCTGTCGCTCCTCCTCCACCCCCTGCCTGCCTCACCTCCCTGTCTCTCCTTCCAATCTCTCCTCCACCCCCTGCCTGTCTCTCCTCCCTGTATCTCCTTCCGGTCTCTCCTCCACCCACTTCCTGTCTCTTCTCCCTGTCTCTCCTTCCAGTCTCTCCTCCTTGTCTCAGCCATAATAGACGCATCAAGCCCTTCAGAATAATGTCTACAAAACTACCCTCCAGTTCCGCTCTGAATCCAGCGCTGTGAATCTGACACGATGGGTTTGTGTTCTCCACGCCATGCTTTGGGCCGACTGGAACACACGACCTGACTCATCTCCCACGGCCGGATGACTAAGCCTCGTCTGCCCCGCAGCGCCTAACATTCCTCTTTCCCTTCCCCCCTCCATCCCTTCTCTGCTAGATATTATTTGTTGAACGTGCCCTCAATGTCACACCAATATCATCTACTCAGCCAATCAGAAAACATCAACATGTCATCGTCATGGCTGCAGCAAATGACAGTGGATGAGATGGGCGATGGGTCCGTGTGCTGCCGGTTCAAATCCATTCCTCAAATGGACTTTGCACTTCGCTACATCACTATTCAAAACAGTGAATGAAAAATACTTTCAAAAAATATTAAAAAAATAAAGGTTCTTAAGCTGTAGGAGTAGAATCTGGGACCCTATTTTTCATATTCTGTCAGAAGGAAATAAATACTTAATTTAAAATGAAAACAAAATTATTGTTCCATCTTAATTTAGATTTTCTTCCGCCACCATCACTGTGATGTCAGTCCACTCTTTGAGACGCACGGACTCAAAGAATAGACACATTCTTACTTTTACCAACAAATGCAATGAAACCTCTTTTATTTTTGAACACTAAACACAAAAGAAATAGCAGAAGAGAAACCCAGGATGTTGGAACTCTTTCCTGTTTTATCTTGACAAAGCTCCACAATATTTTTCACAGGCTGAAATAATAATAGTCTTGAATATTTATGCACGGATTGCCTCTATAGTCTAAAGATCTATGGGCTCAACAGCACTTTTATTAAAAATAATAAACACAGATCATCAGTGTCTGGCAGGGTGTACATTGTGTGGCTGAGGTAATCTTTTCTCTCTGGTACTTATTGTGCAGTGAATAACGGTTCCACATCCTATGAGGCCACTGGCTCTTTCAAACCTCTTCTACATAACTTCTCCTCAGCTGCTCTAGTGAACCCATACTATAGCATAGCACTGTAGCAAAGCATTATAGCATAGCACTGTGGCATAGCACCATAGCAGTGCGTGGAAGTCCAGGATTTCTAGTCTGCGTTTGCCACGTCTGTATTTCTTCTTCAGTGGCACGATTTAATATTAATCCCGATTCAGCAAGTTCCTTCCTCTAATCAAATTAAAATAAAGGTAGGCGCGGCCGTACCAAACATTACTTTGTGAGGGTTGAACCAGACCTGGTAATCATCCACCTCCCGGCCCCGGAGACGAGGCACCACCGAACACTGAATCTCAACGCTTTGTTTTGCTCCCGGGAAATAAACGCAGAGGAAGAAATTCAATAGCATCTACAAATCTCCTTAATGACAAAAATAATAACGCCAAAATATTGATCACAGCTGGCGGTTTCCGGAAGAGTGTGTGGGCTTTAGATACACCTGTGTGTGTGTGTGTGTGTGTGTGTGTGTGTGTGTATGTGTGTGTGTGTGTGTGTGTGTGTGTGTGTGTGTGTGTGTGTGTGTGTGTGTGTGTGTGTGTGTGTGTGTGTGTGTGTGTGGGCTTTAAACACAAACCTGTGTGTGTGGGGGGGGGGGCTTTAAACACACCTGTGTGTGTGTGTGTGGACTTTAAACACACACCTGTGTGTGTGTGTGTGTGGGGGGGGGAGGTGGAGCATGCATGGAGGTCTCCCCGAGGCGGAGTCAGCTTGGGTCACCTCCTGGTTCTGACCCAGGGTCGGTCCTAAAGGTATGTCCCGGTGAAGACCTGGTTAAGGCCTCAGGGAGACTTAAGGTAATCCTAAACCTAACCTCAAGACTCCCCACACCATCATATTCATGCTAATGCTATTGCTAATGCTAACACTATTGCTAGTAAGTTATCATAACATGTTACATTTTTTGCCATGTAATACATTTTGTCGGGTACATTTCCACATCTCCATTTTCCGCTGTTTTTTTATATATTGGCCTATTATATATCTATTTTATATATAGGCCTACATTAAACATTCAGTCACAGTCATATGACCGAGACGGATCCATTCTGGTTCCTGTGCTTTACCAAATCCATACTTAATATAATCCTGTATCTTTGTGGGCTTTCAGATATCTGTGTGTGTGTGTGTGTGTGTGTGTGTGTGTGTGTGTGTGTGTGTGTGTGTGTGTGTGTGTGTGTGTGTGTGTGTGTGTGTGTGTGTGTGTGTGTGTGTGTGTGTGTGTGTGTGTGTGGGCCTGGGTATGTGTTTGTGTGTGTTTTTGTATGTGTGTTTGTGTGTGTGTGTGTGTTTGTGGACCTGGGTATGTGCTTGTGTGTGTACTTGTGTGTGTGTGTGTGTGTGTGTGTGTGTGTGTGTGTGTGTGTGTGTGTGTGTGTGTGTGTGTGTGTGTGTGTTTGGGTGTGCATGCATGCGTTAAATAAGGAACAGTGTTTTCTTTCCCCCTTTTCACATTGATTGTTTTGTTATAAACAGTATATATATATGTTGTAATGCCTCATAAATACACAGAAGCATGTTAACGGCTTAAACCTGGCTTAGAAGGACATTGTGTGTAGAACTGCAATACTAGATAACAAATACATGTATGATTATTTTATGCTCTAAAGCCAGACTTTTCTTGCTAATGGCCTTTGCCTCAACCTCTCCCTCACTCGTTCCTCCCCCTTGCTCTCTCTCTCCCTTTCATTCCCTTTCTCCCGCAGTGTTTTTGGAAAGCCAAGATAATTAAGGGAGGCACACATGCACAGGCACACACACACACTCACATACACACACACACTCCCGCACACACACACACACACTCACATACACATACTCACTTCCGCACACGCACGCACGCACACACACACACACGCAAATACATATGCACACACACACACACACACGCACACGCACACGCACACGCACACTCACACTCACACTCTCAAATGTTGGCCTGCAGAACCAGGGATGATAAAATATTCAAGCCAGTTCTGGATGCTGTTATTTCTAACTGAAACTTTAATGGCTTTTCCAGGAGTATATATCCAGGGTGTGTATGTTTTTATGCATACAGACAGAGGGCCATTAAGGCGGAAAGGTGCGATGTAATGGAAAAGCTTTTTACGCACCTGGGACCAACCTGGCGTTCATTGTCAGAACGGCCTCCATATTCTGCAGATGGTAGAGATTAGTTAAAATTAACTTAGATGTGCTTGGTCAATCCGAAAAGAGATATAAAGACATCACAGCAGGCAAGTCTATCTGTCTGTCTGTGTGCACAATAAGAATAGGAGAAAACAGAGGGAGACATAGACAGTGTTTGCTATATGATAAGAGTATACAGGAGAGTGTGTCTCGTCTTCACAACATTGAATGATTTACATCCTGGCACTTAATGTACGCATTTATTGTATGTTGTACGTCCTCGCACTTAGCATCTTATCCTAGCTATCTCTGTTTTATGCTGGGAATAGGTTAAGAGATTGTTAGTGCTTGGCACTTGGTTCCATGAACAGCATCCTGTACCAACAGATATATTGTTTCTCCTTTTTGTGAAAAATTTACTTATTGTACATCACTTTGGATTAAAGCGTCTGCTAAACACCCTAAATGGATATAAAACTGTAAATCGGAAGAAGTTTGCACTTGGTTTGAACTGCGGAGATGGGGACACGACCAATAACCCCTAGAAATGTGGGATGTCTGAAATGAGCGTCCAAAATTGCGTCACAAATTATTGAGGAGAGCGGATCATGTTTAGAAGGTGCAAGTCATCACCACATGTGATAACCCCCCTGCTATGCAGAACAGTAAAGATATTCACTAATATTATCCAATGTTTACTGATGTTCACCTCACGGTCAGGGAGTGGATGTGCTGAACTCTCTTCATCTGTTCCCTCTGTGGCACTGAGCGTCCACACCATGACCACCGCCTCACACACGTCTCCTGAACCACCTCTGAGTAACGGGTTGAATAAAGTCCAGTCACGGCAACTCCGCCGCCGCCGCTGTCGGTATTTGTGCCGTCGTTCCACACCAGTGGCCCATCATGTCTGCTGCCTTGACAACGGCGTGACGACCGCGCCACGACTAGCCTTCCAGAGAGGCTCAGTCTGGGGCTGACGCACTGCCTTCTGGGAAGGTCAGTCCTCCGAGCAGAGTGGGGGGCTGATAAAGGTTAGTCGACAGGACGGGAATACCAACCGCGTGTGCCTGGGTGTGTGTGTGTATGGTGTGTGTTTGTGTGCCCGGGTGTGTGTCTGGGTGTGTTTTTGTGTGCCTGGGTGTGTGTGTGTGTCTGGTGTGTGTTTGTGTGCCTGGGTGTGTGTGTGTGTGTCTGGTGTGTGTTTGTGTGCCCGGGTGTGTGTCTGTGTGTGTCTGGGTGTGTGTGTGGCTGAAGCAGTCTACTTCAGCACAGTGGCCTGATTGTGTTCATTCAGTGTTGTCAGGGGGTGAGAGTCAAGCATGGGGAAGTTCTCTGTGTCTGGGAAGGGTTCTAGAAGTCACTTAGTTGTCCTAGCGCTGGTACTGGTGGCTATGGCAGTGTGTGTGTTACACTCTGTGTGTGTGTTATTTTCTGTGTGCGTGCGTGGTACCCTCAGTGTCTGTGTGTGTGTGTTTTAGTTTAACCAAAGTTTGCTTCCCAGACACTCTCCTGGTCCTAAATGAGGAGAAGGCTCATGAAACGGTTTTAATCCAACAAACCAGCATCACACCCACGCCCATTAACTCTGCATTAATTCCAGCGCGCTGAATAGGCGAATCTTTCACAACATCTTTAGCTGCGTGTGAATCCCAACGGGAAGTTCAAATAGCCCCCAGTGGGGGGATGGGGGTGCTGGAGCGGTATGTTCAATTGTCTCTAAATAGTCCCCAGTCTCTTCATCCCAGTTCCCGTCTCACTGTGTGGGGACGGTTTTGGTCTGGTATGGAGAGGCCTCATGGCTGTTGTTGCTGCTGAGGAGAACCAACAGACCAACAAAAAACATTTGAAAGGAATATTCCAGGGCAAAAACATGCAGTCTTAAGGGTGCACAACTATTGGTGAACCGCTCTACTCTGGGTCTACTCATCAATAAATTGATCAAGTGACTTTTAAAGGGAAAGAAAAGGCGTTACTGGGGGTGTTACTCGTCTACCGGCCATGTTGGTTCCATCTCCTTCACTCAGGCTGGCCCCCAGAGGGCTCTGGGACTGGCCCCAAGAGATGACTGGCCCCCAGAGGGAACTGGCCCCCAGAGGGAAATAGCCCCCAGAGAGGACTGACCTCCAGAGGGGACTGCCCCCCAGAGGGGAATGGCCCCCAGAGGGGACTGGCCCCCAGAGAGGACTGGCCCCCAGAGGGCCCGGGGACTGACCCCCAGAGAGGACTGGGACTGGGCCCCAGAGGGGACTGGCCCCCAGAGAGCCCGGGGACTGGCCCTATTTACCTGTTCTAGCTGCCATGATTCTGACCTCACGTCCTGTGTTCAACCTGAGCCTGCTCCTTCATGACTCCATGAATCTGAGCTCCCTGTTGCTGTGGATGAAGTATCTTCTGAATGGCTGAACGCTACAGAGACGGTCTGGGTTGCCATAGCTCCTCTCCCCACACCCCCTTATCCAGTGTGTTATATAATCCACTAATGCGTACGGCCGTAAACCGCGATTTACGAGCGGCTGAGACGCGTTAAGCGCTAGCCAGCGCTACAGCGCAGGGGGCTAATATCTCCTCATGATCACCTCCTCATCAATCCACACTTTAGTACAACAGCACAAGTATTCCAGTTTTATCTCTTGGGACTTCTTGAAGTAGGGTTTCTTGAAAAGGGACCAACATGAAAAGATGAGTAGATTCCTTCATGGGTAAAACATAAGATAAACCAAACAGTTTTAAGTTTGTTATTAAAGCGGGCTGCTGCCTCAGCCGTCGTCCTTTATTATTAACTCCTCAAACGGAAACAATCCGGGAGCTTCGGGAAACCCTTCGGCTGCTAAAAGGAAATGATTAGCTCGGGAAAACAAAGAACAATATCTCTACAGACGCTACGGCGTTAATGCCGCCGCTATATACGCCAGAACATTTTAAAACACGCTGTTGGAGAATAGAATCTTCACAGCAGAACCTCACCTCAGGTTCTACATCTCAGAGCGTTAGGATGTTTTATCATGGGATTCATTCTGTCTTGGGCACAACACACACTAACACACACATACACATGCGCACACACACACACACACACAAACACACACACACACACGCACATAGACACACACACACAAAGTAATACACACTCTTACACAAACACTAGCACACACACACAAACACTCACACACTTACACACACTAAAGAAAGAAAGAACGGGAAAAATGTATCACAGCAACTCTCAGGCGGAATATTAGATAGAGTAAAAACAAATGATGATAGAAAGACTCAAATAAAAAAGGACTATAGAACTATAGAAGCTGCCGAGTAATGTAAAATGAGTTCTCCTATTGGTGTTTTGTGTTGGGAGGAGAGAGGAGGAAGGAGATAAGGATTTATTCTGCACTAATGGTTTGCTTTGGCCGGAGGGATGAGGTATGAATTATTAGGATTATAATGTTATCAACATTACTATTAATAATGCTTAATGAATGAACTAATATTCATCACTACTGCTACTCGACCTCAATTCACCGATGGCAGCGGCCTCACATCCACAAGCGGAAGAAAGTAGCTCCTGAAAACACCCGGAAGGACCAGCCCCCGCCCTCAAGGGCAGGGGGCTGCTCATGGCTAACTCTGATAATCAGGCTCAATGCGGCGATCAGCACGTTGTTTATGGGTTTATCAGGCTGTACATCACCCTGCTCTCACTCCCCCTGTGTGTGTGTGTGTGTGTGTGTGTGTGTGTGTGTGTGTGTGTGTGTGTGTGTGTGTGTGTGTGTGGTGGAGCCACGAGAGTCCAGCGAGAACCTGGATAGCAGCTCCACTCGCCACAATCTGGGGACAGGTTCCTACTGTGGCAACCCCAATGTTCGGTGGCTGGGGTTCCCAATAAAGGACGCTCAAGCCCGGTGTCGGAACGAGGTTTTATTTCAGGATCGCTCAGGGGAATAAGGAAATCCATAAATTAACTAAGGCAACTTCCACTATGGGGAAAAGGGGAGGGGGATCTCCGGCCAGGCCCGTCTTGGTGTCCGGCGCGAACGTTGCTCCCGGCATCCTTCAGCTATTCCGAGGGGAAAGTATTCCACACGTTAGGGCGAAAGCATGTCGGTCTCGCCTCTGCGTCACTCTCCCTTGACTGCTGTGTGCTCAGCCTTTAATACTCCTCTGCCACTGCCTTCCCCCAGGTGATCTCAATCCCCATGATTGTCTGTGCCTGCTTGATTGGTGGGCGGTTACAGCCGTGTTGAAGGGGATGTATCACCCTTGAACTACTTGTCCATAGAGAGGGCGCTGTTCAGAGCGTTGACGATTTTCCTCCAGGGCCCTGAGGCCTGTTTCAGGTAGCTGGTTTAACATACTCTGAGTTTAATCCTGCGCTCTGAGTTGGTTGACTCAGAGTTCAGGGTTGAAAAGCAACTCTGGGTTTTCGGTTTCAGAACAGTGGGGTGTTCCACAAAGCCGGTTTTATCACATAACCGGGTAAGTTAACCCAGGGTTTTCGGTAACCCTAGGTTTTCCGTTCCAAAAGGATCATGGTATGTTAGTTGCTATACCAACATATGCTCTGAATCAAACCTGGTCGGACCAGGTTTTGCGCAGGTTAAGTTTGAAACATAACCCGGTTTTGGGTATTTCAACCGGCGTTCACCGCAGATTTCATGTGTTCACAATGGCATGCCCTTTTGATGAGAGAACTGCTGATATCAGAGCGCAAATTATACGTGCAATCCACCGGGAGCGATTGATAAGACCACGGCTCGACATCTTGGCATATTGGATGACTTTTTGCTGGAGTGGAGAGACATAGATTCTCGCGCAAATCTTTAATATATTTAAATAGCCTTACATAGCCAACACTACCAATCGAGGACCTGGCCTCAGTTCACTCCAGACTATTTGCGTAGCCCTCCGTTTTTTTCAAATGGTAGTTTTATCTAGGCTATAATGCTGGAGATGCTGAGCACATCACAGTCGTTTCAGATGACCCATCCAAGATTTGTATCGGCCTCCTATCATACAAAGAGCAATATTGTCTGAGTACTATGCCGAGAGGCATTTACAACATAAAGTATAAAATAGTCCTAACGGACTTGCATCCACTGGAGAATGTTCGATCGTAGCCGGCGGCTTCATTACAAGCACTGATCCATCTTGATCTGTGAAGTTGATGAATTGTCACTTTTAGGTTTTCTACCCAGTTACCAAAAAAAGAAACATTTGGAATAGTATGCGCTGTGGCAAGCACACGGTTTGCATGTGTTACTTCGAAGGCAAAAAAATCTAAAATATACAAACACAAAAACCTACATTCAACCAGTGTGGGGTATGGCCCATGACTCTCTGAGGTGGTAGGTACCTCCAGGTAGGCCTACCCCCTCCATGCCAGGGCGCCCTGAATTTATGTTTATTAACAGCTCCTCCACCGGGGTCAAGACAATTTGAGGGCCAGATCCAGTCTGCCGACTGTCGGCCTTTTCACGATTGGCTTAAAAAAATGGCTTATTTAAATTTATACCAATACGATGGTGGGAAAAGCTTACCAGTTTGTATGTTTTTTATGCTGCATTTTTATACTTGATCCTCTGACCGCTTGGAAGCAATCGGAGTACATATTGTTTTAGAAGAAAGGGGTTATGTGGTAGGATCTTTAAGAATGCTTAACTGGGATATTTATCTATTCATGGCTCAAATATTAAGGATCATGCTTTTGACGTGTAACGATCCGCTGCCAGGCTTTGGTTCTCCGGGTTCCAGAGGTTTTAGCGTTCCCTTTTCTTGTGATAATGTCCTTCTCCTCGTCATAGCTCTCAAGGAGAACCTGGAGTTCCATTTCATTGAAATAAGCGGCCCGTTTCGCCATATCGATCAGGGTTTCCATGATCCATACATCACGTCTTTTTAAGTTTGGCGTGGACGCGCACAACCCTGTGTTAACCAACCCCGAGTTGATTGAACTAATGCATAACCGCTGCTGTGGAACCGAAAACTCTGGGTTGGTCGGCACAGGGTCAATCAACCTAGAGTTCAGCGTTAACTCAGTGTTTGTTGAACCTCCGTTCGTGGAACACCCCTCAGGTGATCAGCGTTGGGTTAATCAACTATGAGTATGTTCACTCTGGGTTGGGGGCGTGCCTGTTGACTATAAAGAGCCATCATCAATGGATATCTGATAACATGATCAAACATGGACCAAAAGCGTAGATCCACTTACTTTTCCCCCATGGAATTGGAAATTCTAATGAACGTGTATGCCGAGCAGTTACCCATTTTAACAAAAAAAAGCAATACCGCCGCGGCAGCGAGAGCGCGAGAGAGAGCTTGGCAGGAAATAGCTAAACAAGTCAATGCGTGAGTCAAATAAATTAGTAAAATAAAATAAAATAAGAGGAAAGTTTAATATCTTCCACTTATTCAATATGTAAATTGTGTGTGTGTGTGTGTGTGTGTCAATTTACGCAACCCCGAGTTGCCCCACGAGTACTTGGCAGCAAATGAAGTACAAAAATATAGTTTAAACAGGTAAACTAATGTTTAATTGAAATCAAATCAATTGTGCTGTTTTGCCTGCTCTACCTAATTTAACAGCTATGTTCAACATGTATTATATATTTGTATACTATATTTAAGCAGTAAATGTATTTCCCAGCCACCCCAACACTGCCAATATTTAATAGGATTTAGATATATTAGAAGGCTACACCTAGGCAAAATGCATTATAGATATATATCTGTCTTCAAAATAGCGCTTACTGAATATTAGGGAAACATTTTCCTCCATGTTAGCAAATCGAAAAAATGCAGAGGTCCGGCAGACTGGAGGGGGTCCACCACCTGCAGCCCTCACAGAGGCTGAGGAGATGGCCCTCAGCCAACAGAGTATGCGTCCTGTGGCTGAGGGCATCCCTGGGGGGAGCTCCTCTGATCCCCCCCCCCCCCAGGATAGAAGTGCCTTTACAGTATAAGAGGTTGGTTATTCAAAATAATTAAATATGTACACGCAACCCAGCGCGTTGCAAATTAGATGGGGCAATATTCTGGCTCAAGTAATAATTGCACTAATAATTGTCTAATCATCTTCTTCCAGTTACTGATGGCGTCATCGCCCTACTTGAACCAGATGCCCTCACCAACCTCCATGCAATTGTAACAATTCAAAAGATGCAAAAGGATGCTTTGGAGATCCAAATTTTGGAACATAAGTTATAAGTGGGTGAGGTGCAAACTGGGATACTGTTCCCTGCTCTAAAAACATAACCAATATAAATTACTTTTTTTTTTTTGTGCTTTCAGGAAATAAAAAAATCCTCATAATAAGTAGATTGTCTTTATTAGAACACGGGCTGTGGTGGGACAAGTTATTTTGTTTAACAGTTTACTCAAAGGGTTTTACTTCAGTGAACAATGCAGACGATTATGCTGAGCATGTGCATGTAGAGAAGAACAGCATCTGGTTAAAAGCTGTACCAGGGTATTTTCTGCCTTGCATTCTTAAAATGAGTTTCTTGACTTGCAGCAGTTATAGGTCCGTGGTTATACTCTGATCATGGGAAAGCCACAACGTTGAAGTGACTGTAGTACAGAGCGGGTGGGATGCACGGGACGGATCATTCTGCACATGCGTTAATTGCGATAAAAAATAAAAAAATAAACTTAAAGCATGCCCCCGGTGCGTTTGACAGTTAACATGGGGGCTGAGAAGGTGGTCTAAATAAATGATAGATTGCGCTGAAAAACGATAGCGCTCGTGAAGAAAATTATCAGGAAAATAAAGTAGGCCTATATCCAACCGGGGTCTTAATAATCGTTCCTCACGGAGATTCCTTCTGAGGATCGCAGCCTCTACGTCCACAGGCTCTCGTAGAAAAGGACATGCCATTTCTAACACTTCCTTCTGTCGGAGAGCTGCCTTCAGCCTTATAGACAACAAACTCAGAGTAGGTCTAACCACCTCCCGAGCAGGTTAGACCCACGGCGTATGTTGCCGCAGCAACTAACTCTCGGTTGCGCTGAACCTGCTACCTGAAACGGAAAACCCAGAGTTTCCACTAACTCAGAGCGAACAAACTCGGGGTTGCCTCAAAACCAGCTACCTGAAACAGGGCTCTGTACCACGAAGCTCGCTTAGAGGGTTAGCGAGGTATGTTGAGCTCCAAGCCTGGGTTAGTTGTACCACGAAAGTCTCTTTTAGCGTCGCTGTATCACCATGGTGACTTATGCTCGCAACCAAACCTGAGGTGCGTTCAGAATCGCAAACATAAGCGAACGTTCGCGAACGATTTTAAACATTTTCCGTTAAACGAACATAAGCAAGCAAACGTTTACGAACATAGGCAAATTGTCTGAAGAGGTAGTTCTCCACAAACAGAGATGGATCGCGGTGCTCTCTTCGGCTACGTGACATTCGTTGCCATGGCATTAAACTAAACTATATTGAAATCATTTACTCCTTTCCTACACAGAAAGCAATAGATAAAACGTTTCATATAGCCTATCTACACCCTTACTTCAACTGTTGTCTTTTGCATCCTAAAATGCGATTTTAACGTTATATCGCAGTAAGTGGGTACAACTTCGGTGACGTAGCCCTCTATTCTTGAATTGTCCGTACTGGTTGTCTGCAGTAGGCTTTTAACGAGGTCGACCACTTGCAAACCCTCTTCTGTAAACTCTTCCATTAACATGGAGGCTGCCGCTAATACCATGGCCTTCGTATCCATTTTTTTCGTTTACAGTTTGTTTAGAACGGTGTTCAAAAATCGTTCAAAATTAATTGTTTAATGTCAACGCGTTCGTTGCGAACGTTCGCCTATGTTCGCTGAACTTGAACGCACCTCAGAGGTGCGTTCAAGTTCAGTTCTGGTCGGGAGCAGTTTTTTCGGCTTAGTCTAGCCGGAGATCGGCTACTTAAATCGGCGTGCGCAGCTTCCTAGCCCCTCCTCTGACAATGGCGTCACCATTTGTGGGTGTTCCCGTGGACCCCGGTGCACTTCTCGTACAGGCGTCTCTCCGGAGACAGAGGGTTTTACGGGACAGAACCGATCCCTTGGCATTGTCTGACGATATTCAGATTTCAGACTTTATTGTCATTGTGCAAACAACGAAATTGGGGTTCTTCATGAGAGATACAGATTCTCATCAGAGGGTGTTCGTTATTTGATCGTCCTTTTGGACCTTATGTAGACAATGATTACTGTTGCGCATTGTGTCTCAGTGACAGAGTGCTAGAGTGGAGGTAGCGCGTCAGTCTTGAATTTCTGCGCGGGGGGTTCGACTCCCAAGTGACGCAAATTTATGTGAAGCTTAAAAAGTCCTAATTCTCATGCATATGGAATACTTATTGACTAAAGCTTATGGAATTATATTTTTGTGATTATTTCGAACTTGAACCCATACTTTCAAGGCCGTGCTGGCACCACATCTATGGGGGTAAAATGCATGATGATAGACCGGCGAATTTGAACCCCGGTCGCTGGCGTTCGGGTCTTATACTAAGCCATTACGTTAGAGCCGCTACCCCTCAGCAGTTGAAAACATGCGATACATTTCTTACATAGGGTGTATTTAAAGTGAATTCCCTAAATGATAGAATAAGGCAGGATGGACGTTGCTTATGCATTTTTAAATCATCATCATTCTATTTGGATTAATGGCAAACAATTCTACATTTGGCATAGTTATTTTACAGACAATATGCAGAATCTTTTCACTTATACTCATATAGACTGCTTGATATATCGTAAAGGTGAGAAAAATGACGCAAAAAACGCCCCTTTCACGTGAACGCGCACTGAACCTAAAGCGGAAAACCTGGTTCAACTAATTGAATCTAAAGTGAGCTTTGTGGTACCATTTAACTCTGATTGCGAGTTGCGGCTCTGTCGAGCCAGGTTTTCCCAAGAAAGCCCGGGTATGTTCAGCGAGCTTCGTGGTATAGGGCACAGGTCCCTTGCTTTGGGGTTGCCACACTACCTAAACACCCTACACAAGAACAGACAAACACACACACACACACACACACACACACACATAAACACACACACACACACACACACAATGATCCACAGATCTCACACACATACACACTATGTATACAAAAACACAGACACAGATCCACAGACCTCCCATACATACACACCATGCATATACAGACACACCAGCACAGATCCACAGGCCTAATTCACATACACGCCATGCACATACAAACATACAAAACATACAAACACACACACACAAACGCACACACACACACAGATACAAAGCCCTTTTAAACATACGCACACATACACACACACACCATGCTGCACGTACACCATGCACATACATTGCCTTTAGCAATTTCTCACAGTTATCGTTGTCGTTATAGATCTACTTTTCAATAACATTTCCGTGGGCATTGAACAAATCACATTTGTTGAAAGCACACATGCAATATGCAGCGTATTCCATTCATATTCGAGCACCATGAATAAACCATCTGGAGGAATCTCAAATGCTCGCATTAAAAATGCAATGAGCTCATCCAACAGGTTTCTAACAAACTGCTTACTGAGAGGGAAGAAAGTCAGCCCCACCGCCCATCGCACACACACACACACACACACACACACACACACACACACACACACACACACACACCCACACACGTTATTGAAACCATCAACTAAGAGCACCATTCTGTATGCTGGTGGATGGAGCTGTGGTTTCCACCTCAGTCCGTAATAACATCAACGGGCTTCACTTAACCAGCGGCCATCTTGGCTCTGATCAGGAGCTGCAGCTGCTGGTTAAAAACAAAATGGCCACTGTCTGAAAAGGGCCCAAGTAGCAGAAGTAATTAAAAAAACAAACACACACACACACACATACATGCACGCAAACACACGCATAAACACAGACAGACACACACACACACACAGGAAACCCAGTCAGACCTTCCTTACACACACACACAGACACACACACACACACACACACACACACTGTGGCATCCCCCCCCGTAAACCTCGGCCCGGGCGGGTCAGAGGTGTAGTCGTGGACGGCGTATACTGCCGCCACCCACTATCCGTCTACCCGAGGCTTGGACAAAGGGTGGAGGAGTGTGGCATCCCGCCACTCAAACCTCGGCCCGGACCAGCCCGAGGGTTGTTTCCTGGATGGCCGATACCACCGTCACCCACCAGCTGGCGACGGAGAGCACCGACCGAACCCCAATCAGCGAGATTGGGGGACACCTGGCCGAAAGCCGAGGAGCCATTTTAAAAGGAGCACGAGGACTGACATTTGGGGAGACCAGATACGGGAGCAAGGAAGGAGGAAGCGCTCGGGTCTGCGAGCGGCTAGAGGCCCACGGAGGCCCTAGAGACCGTGACTACATTATATGATTTAAGTTGTCTGCAATAAATGCCGAATGAGGCTTTAACCCTCACTGCCAAGCGTGGTTTATACGTGGAACCCGGCTCATTGGGGTAGCGGGTTGCCACAACACACACACACACACACACACACACACACACACACACACACACACACACACACACACACACACACACACACACACACACACACACACACACACACACACACACACACACACACCCCCCCCTACGGCCGGTTCCATGCCTGGAGGGTGCTTTCGGTCCAACCCGGTCTCACGAAAATACGTGAAACTGTCACGTTATTTAATCTATTGAAACGTGATCAGGGACACGTATTTTCAAATTTTTCGTGTCAAAAAGCACAAATTTCGAACCCATGTATTTCAATTGGAAGTATTTGTCGTGTCACTAAGCATGACTTCCAAACTAAGGTTCTGTCTGGGAGCGTTCTCCCTAATGTCCCTTAAGGAGCTCCGTACAGAACATTTATTGTTAAAAATTGTCTGTGATAACTAACAATATGACAGCTTTTGGCCACCCGTTTCTACTTTCACCTTTGATTCTGAGAAATTGTGACAATTCACGGATACATTAAATGCAGGTGCGCTGCTCTGTAGGCAAACCGAGAAGGAAAAAAGGGTAGCTGCTTCATCTGTTCTTTTTAGAAATGTATGTCTTGATGTTTTGATCTAGCCATAGATCTATTGTCTTGTTTTTGGCTATTTGAATGGAAGTCTGCGTCGATGCCTCGCAAGTCCAGTGTCGCGAGCGGACGTTGCGATGACATCTAGAAATCATACCGTATTTAATGGGTTATCATTAATATTGATGTGTAGGGGTTGATTATAACTCGTGAATAATATTGTTTATACCACAGTCTGGGGGAATACTCGTATTCTGGTTGGCTGCAGGGTGTGTATTAACTCCTGATATAGGCCTACAGACACCTGCTAAGTCAGGGTTTTTCAACTCCCGACCCCATGTGGGGTCGCCTGGAATTTAAATAGGGTCGCCTGAAATGTCTAGTAATTGATGAAAAAAAAAAAAAAAAAAAAATACTAATAATCGTACATAACTGTCTCCTATACATTCATTTTCTCGAATATAAATCTAGTTCAAATAAAATGGTGCATCTTTGAGTGCCGCGATCACGTGACTGCACAGTTACATTACTTGAGTTCAAGCTCAAACCTATAAAATGTAAACACAAACTTGCAATCAGAGTGTATAAAACAAAATGGAAAGATTTATTCGCTCGCCTGGCCCTGTCCCTCCAAAGACAGTTCAAAGAGGAACTGTGGCAGAGACACAAAAGACAGCGAACATACGACCAAAGTTTCATTCAGTATGGATTTACAAGTGTGATGGAATGCTACGAGGAGAAGCCGAAATGTCTTCTATGTAGTAAGGTCCTGTCTGCCGAGAGTATGAAGCCAAACAAACTCATAAGACACTTTGAGACATCGCACAAAGAGCACGTCGGCAAACCAAGAGCTTTTTTCGAAAATAAATTGGCCAACCGAACAAACAGCAAGTGTAGGCCTATTTCAAAAAGGCTGTTACTGCTAGTGAACGGGCCCCGAACGAGCCCTAGCTTCCCCAACATAAGGACGCATATTGAAGCAGTACCCTGTGGCAGAGTCACACAGTATGTAGGATTTGATTCCATACTTCCAGGCTTTTATGGGTTATACATCCTGAAAGACAGGCGCCCCCGCCACTGCATCATACCCTCATCAATGCAAATGTTTTGGCCTGGTTGATAGATCTCCTTGAACTTTTCCACAATGTAATCCAACACTGGGCGAACTTTGTACATTTTGTCAGATGCATCCTGTGATGCATTATTGTTGAAATGAAGGAACCTCCATATTATCTGAAATCTGTTCCTTGGCATAGTCTTGCCGAAATGGGGCGTGGCATCTACCTCATCAACACTCCAGTACATTTCAAGGCTAGGCTTTTTGATGTAACCAGTGAGAAAACTGAGTCCAAAGAAAGTTTTCAATTCTGGGACTGACACTGGTTTCCATGCATGTTCTCTGCTATATGGCAGATTGTCAGGGTGTGCTTCAAAATATTGACTTGCGTATAGGTTGGTCTGATCCACAATATTTTGGAGCAGCTCGTCCATCAGGAAGAGCATCAGGAAGTCAGCTGGCAGGTCGCTATCCAGCTCCGCAGCAGCCCACCGGGGTCCAGGGGTTGCAGTGAAGGGGAAATTGTTTGGTTGCCAGCCAGCTTGATGCCAGTCATCCCCGCAACCTCTGCTTGATGCACGACCTGTAAATTATAGAAATATATAAAATTACCATAAAACATCTATTTTTATTGCTGCGGTGTGATGTGAAGAATACATTTTTTTTACCTTTCTTCGCTTTGCCAACAGGATTGGGAGCAGTGGGAGGGGGAGGGGGAGTGGGAGTGCGAGCTCTGCTGGACGCACGATCTGTAAATTGCAACATTGTATCAGTAGGCTACTGGCAACACATATTAGCTACAGTAACAAACTACTGGGACTAAATTGCGTTCATGTGACGGACTGAAGGAGGAGAGAAGGGGAAAAGTTAACTCTTACCTCCCTCACGTCTTCCTGGAGACGCGTCAGGGGATGAGGCTCTGCTGTTCCCGGTTGACGGCAACCACTCATCCGACGAATCCGGGTCAGGTTCGCTGAATTCATCACCTGATGATTCGGAGGTGTCTTCTGAAATACGCCGTGTAGGCCTACTCTGTGTACTTGGCCCGGGTGTTTCGTCAGAGGCTTTATCGCAACCAACCGCGACACTGAGACGCATACTCTGTTCGAGTGTTAGCTGTCGGAAATTTCGCTTACGTTTCGCCATGCTCACTTACTTAACCCATTAGGCTACTGTTTCCTCATCTCTGATCCAATTTGGCACAGCGCCCCCGCCCACCTGGCGGCTCAGTTCAGTAGTACATTCTCTGTTTACAACCTGATTTTTTGTGACAAGGTGCTCCAGATCGCTCCCCAGCCCGCCCCGTTGAAAAACTTAATTGACGTCTATAGACGTCATTGGCAGTCAATGGTTGTATTTAAATTGACGTCTATAGACGTCATTGGCAGCCAATGAGGTAAGAAAAAAATGGTGAATAGCGTTTAAGAAGATTCTTAGGAACTTCTTATATTTTTTCTTAAGAATCTTCTTAAGTTTTATCTTAAGAACACTTTTGTGAATCCGGGCCCAGGTCGTAACCATAGTGAATTACATCAAGCCACATCCTCTGCACGCAGGTCTGTTTGCAACACTGTGCGCCGACAGGGGCTCTGAATATGAAAACGTACTATTTCACACAGAGGCACGGTGGTTGTCGAGAGGTTACCAGCAGAAAATGTGCCTCCTTGCATATATACTGGACATCTTTTGACAATTTGTGCACTTATCCTGGCTACTCTGTATTTGTTCACAGTATAACAAACATGTTAAAAAAATAATTCTAGAAAAAAAAAATCTCTGGTCGCCAGAAATTGTTGATGTCAAAATGGGGTCACAACCCAAAAAAGGTTGGGAACCACTGTGCTAAGTAGTTCCAGTCAGTGTTTAGATTCTCTGCCCGAGCCCGACCCGGCCCGACCCGTGGGCCGGGTCGTGCCGATATTTCCCACCACTATCCTCGGGCCGGGCCTTTGATAGAGCGTTTTTATTTTTATTTTCTCATTGGTTTATTGGCCTAATCTGAGGAGAATTAAAAAAATGTTGGGTTGAAATCGGGCTCGGGCTCATACTTACAGTTTATCTGTCGGGGCGGGCCGGGCTCGGACAGAACGTGCACGGGCTCGGGCTTGATTTTCTTTATTAATCGAATGGGAAATGCAATAGGCCTATTTTAGGACCGAATCACCGTTAAACTTGTTTCTAATAACATTTCTAGCGAGAAATATACTTTTTACTTGCATAATCTTTAGTCAGTGATTACGTCTGATCTTTAGTTTTATAGTTATTAGGAAGATTTTATCGGCTCGCTCGCATGTTTCAACAACGTCAGGTTGCTTTCGCTAAACTAGCAGCTCACGTGTTTCCTGCGTTTGTGTTATTAAACCGTTACTGTTTCTAACAATGATATCATCTTGTTAGAAACACGTATATCTGAGAGCCAACCCAGTCGCCAAAAGCATACGTTGACAGTGTACGTTTTCGTGAACACTGGATTACGTCGCATTTCAACATAAAATATCGTGTTATACACACACACACACACACACACACACACACACACACACACACACACACACACACTGAACACACACACACACACACACACACAATGCATTTCGTTGCTAAAACAACAGCAACAGATATTCCCTCAATTATTATTACTTTCAAAACGTTGGCCACATTGGCGTCAGTTTGGTTTGAAATGTGCTGGGGACAGAGAAGTGCATTTTTAGAAGTGCTGGGTACAATGAGGATGCACTCCTTTTTCTCTCTTTAGTGCCGGTAATGAAAGTTTCTGAAAGACGGCATAACCATGTAGCTAATTACTAAGGAATAAAATGTATACAAAATCTGTCTGGCACGTTTTATGAAGAAAACGTTTTCAAAAAGCATCGGACATATTACCCACTATGTTCTGCTCCATGTATCCAATGTTGACAACGTGACATGATATGGCTAAGCTAACAACATAAACAAGAGGAGCTAGGAAAGGAATTTAACTGCGTGTTTAAGTTCAGAAGGGCCAAGGTGTGGCTACACACAGCCCTACAAAAATCATCAAGATTGAAAAAGATATATATAAAAAATATTTGTTGCACAGCTGAACGCTGTATCACATCAGGAAATGGCTGTTCTCAATTCACAACACGCATTCCATCAAAACTAGCCTACATCAGGCATCCTGACCAAAACTCATGAACTCCCCCCCTCAATTATTCCAGAATTCAAGAATGACCAAAAGTCACTTTGTGTCAACAAGAGACCGACTCCACCGACTATCAATTGCAAGTTAAAACAGCCGACCACTTGAGTGCAAAAAACACAAAAGACCTCGCCACAGCACCAGCAAATATTAAAGATCCCATGCCATTCTATTTTATGATGCTTTAATATAGGTATTAGTGGGCCACAAACACAGTATTCAAAGACGTCCCCGAAATTCAGCCGTGGTGCAGAGTTACAGTCACTCCGAAACAGTCGCACATTGAGCTTCCCTCAAACGCGCTGTTTCGGTGGGCGTGTCAAGGCAGGTCAAGGAGGGGGGTGGGGGTGTGGCCCTGAGCAGCTTGTAGCCACTACCATGCACTCTGTATACGGTGGGCGTGTCAAGGCAGGTCAAGGAGGGGGGTGGGGGTGTGGCCCTGAGCAGCTTGTAGCCACTGACAGTACCATGCGCTCTGTTTACGGTGGATGTATCGCAATGGCTCGTAAAAACCCATATTATCCATAGATATCTATATCATATAATATATAATATATATTATCACCTGGCCCTGAGCAGCTTGTAGCCACGGTACCATGCGCTCTGTTTACGGTGGATGTATCGTAATGGCTCTTAGAAACCCATATTATACATAGATATCTATATCATATAATATATAATATATATTATCACGGCCAAAAGCTGTGTGAGCCTCCAGACGATAGGTTATTATGAATCTCAAACGACCGCGTCTACTTCAGATCGATGTGGAAGTGGAAGAACCAGAGACGTCGGAGAACCCGACGAAGTCCTTTGTGATTCATTATATCGTCTGGACGCGCACACAGCTTTTGGCCGTGATAATATGTATTATTCGATATAGATATCTATGTATTATATGATATTATTTTGATATAGAGCAGAGCTCCAGGACTGTAACGCAAGTGTTGTAAGCCTACACTTCCTTGTTATTTGGATAACCGTTCTGCTGTTGGTGTGATGTCGCATAACACGTCAGACTCTCGTCTCTGGTATTTCTACAACGAGACTCGTAGTGGGGGTTATCTCAGCCATGGTTGAGAATGAATTGGGGGAAAGGAACTTTGGCTTTGACTCCCTGAAGTAGGCTACATGAACCACGACTTGGAGGAGAAAAGGATTGTTGGCCGCGAATGTATCCCGCTTGAGCCCTGCTTCCCACCGCCTCGGCAGCGGTCAGCGCTAATCACCGCATCCTGAAGCCGAGGCGGTGGTCCATCGGCAGCGAGGCTCCGGCGGGAGACGACCGCGGTCAACAATCCCTTTCTCCTCCATGTCGTGGTTCATGACTTCAGGGAGTCAAAGCCAAAGTTCCTTTCCCCCAATTCATTCTCAACCATGGCTGAGATAACCCCCACTACGGGTCTAGTTGTAGAAATACCATAGACGAGAGTCCGACGTGTTATGCGCCATCACACCAACAGCAGAACGGTTATCCAAATAACAAGGAAGTGTACAACACTTGCGTTACAGTCCTGGAGCTCTATATCTAAATAATATCATATAATACATAGATATCTATATCAAATAATACATATTATCACGGCCAAAAGCTGTGTGCACGTCCAGACGATATAATGAATCACAAAGGACTTCGTCGGGTTCTCCGACGTCTCTGGTTCTTCCACTTCCACATCAATCTGTAGTAGACAGAACCGTGCGCTGCCTGCTGCCTGCTGCCGGCGCGAGGCACCACCGCCCGGCTGCCCGCTGCCGGGCGGTGGTGCTTCGCGGCGGTGGTGCCTCGCGGCAACCGGCGGCAGGCAGCATGTCGCAGTTCATGTAGTTCGATGTCGTTCTGCCATTGCATTCAAAATTCTGTAACTAGCCTGTTACTACGAACTAAGCAACTACCGTACACGTATTAGCATTTAGCACTAGCTCAATCACGACTCCTTCAGAATTCTTGTGGGTGGTTACGAACCAACCAAGTGGGCAGGGCCATGAATAATAATTTGACAGCGCTACGTCACAGTGTCACCTTATCCAGATCGGCTCATTTCTTCTGCCTTTTTCCTTTCATTGCCTATTGCATTCAGCAGACAAACTGCATAGATTTCAAACTTACCACAGCTCACAAACTTATTCAGACCTATGTTATTTAACAAACAATAGGAAAAATGTGATTTTAATGGCATGGGCTCTTTAAGCAATAAATATCGCGTCTTAGCTTTATTTATGTGGCAGTGGTCTGCAGATGCATCCTGTGGTGTAGCCTACCACAAATCCATTTAGTTCAACAGGTTCTGATACTGTCCATGGTACTAGCAACCTGCTCTGGTGCTTCTTACCTATGTATTCAGGCTAAAATGACTTGATTGCCTGATGCCTCATCATCCCAGCCAAAGAGTATTGGTATTATTAGTAATGGCTACTTGCCAAATCGAAAAAATTACTTCACACAGTGTGCTTTTTCCAATGTAGGCTATTTGTTATCATTCAGCAGAGAAATAATTTGCCAAAGTCGTTGACGCCGCTTAGCAACCGAATACGAATATAGTCTACAGCATTGAGAAGAGCCGTGTAATAAGTAAGGGATAATGTATAGAATGCCGGTCATTATCGGGAAAATAAGCCCCGACAGGGCGAACAGGACACCGACGCGCAGCGAGGGTAATTGCTTCGGGGTCATCCCTATGTTCCCCGGGTTCTATGATCCCCATTTTTCCCAAAAAGGGTCCTATGTTTCCCTGTAGCCAAACATACCGGGGAGCATAGGACCCTTTTTGGGAAAAGCGGGGACCATAGAAACCTTTTCTGGGAAAAGGGTCCTATGTTCCCCGCAATCTATCAATCTGTAAAGATATTTAAACTTTGACGCGACATTCGCGTGATGACAGCCAATCAGCGTTCAAGCGGCCAACTCAGTGCAGTGCAGTCCGGGGTGAACTGCAGCATAGAGGAGAAAGTGATTGTTACCGTTTGCGACTCCCGGAGCACTTTATATGATAGTATATACCAATATAATATAGACCCCAATATAGACCCTTTTTTTAAAAAAGGGTCCTATGTTCCCCAGTCTCATACAAAGAGGACTCGGGGAACATAGGACCCGGGGAACATAGACACGCTCCCATTGCTTCCCACTGAAGGGGCTTAAATTCGACCGGCGACGTTCTACATATTATCCCGCTTATTACACGGCTACTTGCCAAAGCGAAAAAATGACTTCACATGGTGTGGCTTGTTACAATTTATTTGTTACCATCATTCGTAGTGTTGATCAGCAGAGAAATAGTCTGCCAAAGACGTTGGCGTCGCTTAGGAACCGAAGACGCTGGGGTTGAAAAGTTACCGGACCTCTTGAGGAGTGATACCAAAGACGTCATTATAGGCAAACATTCCTTTGTTTTCCTTGACAGCGGTCAAATTATGTCTAGCTATCACAAGCTAACGAAGTTGTGAAGAGCCCATGCAAGTGAACGGAGCGTTCCACGGCATTGAGAAGACCCGTGTAATAATCCATAATAATTAAACTCGATTTTATTATTATTATTATTATTATTATTATTTATTTTTTTTAAGTGGTGGGTACAAAATGATTCATGACGAAATCTGGTCGGGACGCGTCCCCGGCGTAATCGACGCCTATGGTTGGCCAAAGTGGAATATCTTTTTTATTTGGGCTGCTTCTAGGACATTTTGGGTGGATTTTGAATGGTATGTGGGAAGGACGTTTTTTGCAGGAGCTGGCAACCCTGCGCTGTGGCCCGAGGTGCTGAAATGCTTCGGAACAGATCTGGATCCACTATGGCCAAAAGACTTGTATGCCCCCCCCCCCCCCCCCCCCCCCCCCCCCCCCCTTAAATAAATACTATGGCAGAATAAAGAATAAATTCATGCATTATTAATCTATTCAACTTGAACATGTGTTTTTACAGTATAGGGGTTGACGTATGGAGGGAGGGATGACGTATGTTGGCCAACCCGGAATTGAGCGTCGCCCTGGTTTCCCTTGACAAAAAGCCAACGGGTTTTTCCATTGGATTTTGGATTATTGCAGAAAAATTAGCATCTTTGAAGCACCTCCTCAAAAACTGAAAATAAATAAATAAAAATATCTGTGCTCCAAAGAACGAAATGTAAACGAATGCATTCTGAATGGGAGTGTTTCTCAGATTTTTCCATGCTACACAGAACGAAATTTAAACCCATGCAAATAAAGACTTCATGTTCATAATGATTTAAATATCATTAATCTCCTGTGTAGGGTGGTATTCAATTTTTTTCAACGGGGCTGCATCCAGTCACTTGACCGTCATGGTTGCTATGGTGGTTGCTGTCGACCGCCCCCTCTAATACTTACATGGTTCTAAAAACCACGCGGCAAAGGAGCTGCCGTCAATTGTGTTGTTTTTGTCGTAAACTAGGGTCCGATGGTTAAAAAATAGACAGATATTCCAAGGTATCCTTAAAAGGCAGCTTGGATGTTTTTATTTTCTGCAGTTTAGACTTCTTCTATAACCTATTTTTTAAAGCAAAACACCAAGCTCATTGATTTAACGAGGCAGGGTTATTTGAAACAATTTATTGAATAAATATTTATGAGAGGTCATTCCTTCTCCTGAGTTTGCTTCCTATTTATGTATAGTGTACAACCCTACTGTCCACAAGCATCACCCCCCCCCCCCTCCCCATATGGAGAATTGTTGCCACGTCCCAGTGGTGGAGGTATCATATATAAAAAGAGGGCATTCAATTATGCTACAATGATCAATTAGGAGGCCGAAGCCCTAAAGGAAGTGATGCAATAGGTGACTGAGTCGACAACATTTAAGTAAACTGTACCTTGGGGTCTCTTATATATCAAAGGGGGTCTCAAAGGACGCATATACGCTTCAACCTTTGGCTCCAGCCATACAGGAAATGACTCAGCAAGTGCTCGATCTCGTTGCACCACACCCAGCGGCTCGCTTGCAAGATTTTGGCCTGAAGTTCTTCCCAGACATACACCGTAGCCATCCAACCTGCATATCTGACAATCAGGCCTCTCTCTTGAATAATGACAAAAAGTTATGAGAGAAATACACATTAACTTTTTTTGTCTCATAAGCGGCGTGGTGCCGGCTCCTTTTGACCTTTTGACCGGGGAATAGCTGAATCAATTCATTAGTCAATCAGAAGTATGTAAATATCTTCCCGGTGGCGTAAGAGGGCGAACAAGGTGTCCTTCAGCATCTACGCTTCCAGGTGATTGCAACGGTGCCACACATGAGCATATTCGAACAAGTTTAATGGTAGTAATTAGCTGTCGAAATTGGAGGCCTTAATCAATAATGAGCAGCTATTGATTTGCTTCCCGATAGAAATTTGTGACAAATGACATGTTATTTAGCATCTACACGTTGAGCTGAGTCCAATGACACCAAGCATGACACTCTAGAAAATGGTAACATGTATTTTACATGGTACACCTATGGTCTAGGACATGATCTCGGTGTGGCAAGAGGGCGAGCTTGATCTCATTGGGCAGCTTAACATGTAGATGCTAAATAACATGTATCTCCATCGGGAAGCAAATCTATCGCTGGTCATTATTGATAAAGGCCTCCAAAATCGACAGCTAATTACTACCCTGTAACATATTCAAATATGATCATGTGTGGCACTGTTGCAATCGCCTCGAAACGTAGATGTCAAAGGACACTTTGTTTGCCCCGTTACGCCACCGGGAAGATATTTTCATTCTTCTAATGGATTGATTCATATTTTAAGGTTCTCGGAGTGAGACTTTAAGCGGCTGCAGCAGAAGTGTTGAGACGAAAGATGATATCAAGACATTTATAGAATATTCCCATTCACATTATGATTCTTCATCATAACTATCCGACCAAACAACCTTCACATTAACCGAGCGAAGATTATGAAAGTCCAGGCCCCCCCTTCCTGCTCTCGGGGTCTGACTGGGCCAAGTTTCAGGCAGGAAGGGCCCCCCCTTCCAGCTCTCGGGGTCCGACCGGGCCAAGTTTCGGTGCGGGGGTCTCAGTTAGGCCCTAAAATAAGGTATTCAAATTTCAGGGCGGTAAAACTGTTTTTCCACCACATTCTGAACCATTAGGTCTTGCAGGCAACACTTCTGAGGGGCTTTGTCCAAATGACAGTCCATTTGGGAAAACATTTTTTCTCTAAGGGCTAGAACTCCAAAACTCGGATATGTCGTTCTCGGGGCCCCGGGAAATGTGTGTAAACATTTTTAGTATCCCTAGCTATCTCGAAAAGGCCGGAAAAGGGGCGTGACCTCCAGCAGTACAGTAAATGTACATAAGACAGAGGTTAGTTTCTAGTCCCCATTTTTTGTGGGATGGATGTGTACATTTATGGCTTAAGGTGTGTAGACACAGCTGGCCTGTGGCCACGTTTTGAAGTCTGGGGTCAAAAGGTCAAAAGGAGCCGGCACCACGCCGCTTATGAGATAACAAAAAGTTAATGTGTATTTCTCTCATAACTTTTTGTCACTATTAAAGAGAGGCCTGATTCTAAGATATGCATGTTCGATGGCTAGGGTGTAGGTCTGGGAAGAATTTCAGGCCAAAATCATGCAAGCGAGCCGCTGGGTGCAGGTGCAACGAGATGGAGCACTTGCTGAGTCATTTCCTGTAGGGCTGGAGCCACAGGTTGAAGCGTATGCGTCCTTTGAGACCCCCTTTGATACATAAGAGACCCCAGCTTACTTAAATGTTGTCGACTCAGTCACCTATTGCATCACTTCCTTTAGGGCTTCGGCCTCCTAATTAATCATTGTAGTATAATTGAATGCCCTCTTTCATATATATGATACCTCCACCACTGGGACGTGGCAACAATTCTCCAAATCCATATGGGGAGGGGGGGGTGATGCTTGTGGACAGTAGGGTTGTACACTAGACATAAATAAGAAGCAAACTCAGGAGAAGGAATGACCTCTCATAAATATTTATTCAATAAATTGTTTCAAATAACCCTGCCTCGTTAAATCAATGAGCTTGGTGTTTTGCTTTCAAAAATAGGTTATAGAAGAATTCTAAACTGCAGAAAATAAAAACATCCAAGCTGCCTTTTAAGGATACCTTGGAATATCTGTCTATTTTTTAACCATCAGACCCTAGTTTACGACAAAAACAACACAATTGACGGCAGCTCCTGCGTGGTTTTTAGAACCATGTAAGGATTAGAGGGGGCGGTCGATAGCAACCACCATAGCAACCATGACGGTCAAGTGACTGGATGCAGCCCCGTTGAAAAAAATAGAATACCACCCTACACACTCAGGAGATTAATGATATTTAAATTATTATGAACATGAAGTTTTTATTTGCATGGGTTTACATTTCGTTCTGTGTAGCATGGAAAAATCGGAGAAACACTCCCATTCAGAATGCATTGGTTTACATTTCGTTCTTTGGTGCACAGATATTTTTATTTATTTATTTATTTACAGTTTTTGAGGAGGTGATTCGAAGATGCTAATTTTGCTGCAATAATCCAAAATCCAATGGAAAAACCTGTTGGCTTTTTGTCAAGGGAAACCAGGGCGACGCTCACTTCCGGGTTGGCCAACATACGTCATCCCTCCTCCACGCTATACTGTAAAAACACATGTTCAAGTTTATTTAAGGATTTAAGGGGGGGGGCATACAAGTCTTTTGGGCCATAGTGGATCCAGATCTGTTCCGGAGCATTTCAGCTCCTCGGGCGACAGCGCAGGTTTGCCAGGTCCTGCAAAAAACGTCCTGCCCACATACCGTTCAAAATCCACCCAAAATGTCCTAGAAGCAGCCCAAATAAAAAAGTAATTCCACTTTGGCCAACGTTTTGAAAGTAATAATAATTGAGGGAATATCTGTTGCTGTTGTTTTAGCAGCGAAATGCTTTTTAGTGTGTGTGTGTGTGTGTGTGTGTGTGTGTGTGTGTGTGTGTGTGTGTGTGTGTGTGTTGTGTGTGCAGGGCCGGATTAACAAATCATAGGCCCCTGGGCACAAATGTCTGAAGGCTTTATTATTATTATTATTATTTTAACACACACACATAATGACACATAAAGTGTAGCCGGCTTGGTCTTACTCCGCCGACTACTGCGTTGTGTTCAGGTGCATAGATATCACAGGACGCTGCAGTTCTTTTAAGACACTTACTTTTAGTCTCTGTTGTCTGTCACTTGTTTTTTTGTCTTTTAGCGAAACCACTCAGTTGATGTCTCATCATGTCTGTGACTGTCAATTTCTTCATCAATTTTTTCATCTCTACCGCGTTTTTTTTTTTTTTCACCATAGGTGGACTGGCTCAATTGACAGGTTATGGGAGGGGGGTTAACTGTCACATTAGGCCACTATATTGTTCAGAATCATTATATTGCTGTTCTTATGACATTCGTTTTAATAATGAATTTTAAATGAATACCCTATTTAATAATACCATGTATAACTATCTGAGTACAAACATTCATAAAAAAGAAAAGAAAAAAAAAAAGGTTTCTTTCGTGTGGTGCACCCCCACTGGCTGGGAATGGTTGGGGCCCCTGGGCACAGTGCCGTGGGCCCTAATGGTAGATCCGGCCCTGTGTGTGTGTGTGTGTGTGTGTGTGTGTGTGTGTGTGTGTGTGCGCATGTGTATAACACGCTATTTTATGTTGAAATGCGACGTAATCCAGTGTTCACGAAAACGTACACCGTCAACGTATGCTTTTGGCGACTGGGTTGGCTCTCAGATATACGTGTTTCTAACAAGATGATATCATTGTTAGAAACAGTAACGGTTTAATAACACAAATGCAGGAAACACGTGAGCTGCTAGTTTAGCGAAAAGCAGCGTCAAGCCCGAGCCTGTGCACGTTCTGTCCGAGCCCGGCCCGCCCCGACAGATTAACTGTAATTATGATTTTAATTCTCCTCAGATTAGGCCAATAAATCACTGAGATAATAAAAATAAAAACGCTCGATCAAAGGCCCGGCCCAAGGATAGTGGTGGGAAATATCGACCCGACCCGCAGGCCGGGTCGGGTCAGGCTCGGGCTCGGGCAGAGAATCTAAACACTGACTGGAACTACTTAGCAGGTGTCTGTAGGCCTATATCAGGAGTTAATACACACCCTGCAGCCAATCAGAATACGAGTATTCCCCCAGACTGTGGTATAAACAATATTATTCACGAGTTATAATCAACCCCTACACATCAATATTAATGATAACCCATTAAATACGGTCTGATTTCTAGATGTCATGGCAACGTCCGCTCGCGACACTGGACTTGCGAGGCATCGACGCAGACTTCCATTCACATAGCCAAAAAACAAGACAATATATTTATGGCTAGATCAAAACATCAAGACATACAATTCTAAAAAGAACAGATGAATCAGCTACCCTTTTTTCCCTACCCTACAGAGCAGCACACCTGCATTTAATAATATCCGTGAATTGTCACAATTTCTCAGAATCAAAGGTGAAAGTAGAAAACGGGTGGTCATATTGTTCACAGACAAGTTTTAACGGTTGGGTATGGGATTTGCGAAATGCCAGCAGATTTTGAAAGACACAACTCAAATGGTCCTACCCCTCTCCTTCAATCGCTGACTCTGACTCCACCCATTCCAAGTACATGGATGCGCAATCATGCACGAGCGAACACAGATGCGCAAGAGCGAGTCATTTGCTACACTCAAAAAATGAAATCTTGCTATTGTTGAGTAAAATAATCCTCTTTCATCAGATTTACTTAACTAGTGTGTGTTTCTAAATTTAATTGAGTTAGTTGTGGTTTTTGAACGAAATAATGTGTTTTGGCAGGTTTACTCAACAGCTTTTCATTGGGCCAACACAACATTCTTGAATAAAACGCATTAGATAGTTTGTTTAATGAAGATTGTCACTTTTTGATGCCGTACCTCCACGTGGTGCTCATCCATTTTCTCACTTGCCGCAGAAGGAACGTGGCCATGAAGTCTACTTAATGTAAGTATTGCACTGTAAAAACTCCAACTTAGTTTGTTTAATGAAGATTGTCACTTTTTGATGCCGTACCTCCACGTGGTGCTCATCCATTTTCTCACTTGCCGCAGAAGGAACGTGGCCATGAAGTCTACTTAAGGATACCTTGGAATATCTGTCTATTTTTTAACCATCGGACCCTAGTTTACGACAAAAACAACACAATTGACGGCAGCTCCTTTGCCGCGTGGTTTTTAGAACCATGTAAGGATTAGAGGGGCTGGTCGATAGCAACCACCATAGCAACCATGACGCTCAAGTGACTGGATGCAGCCCCGTTGAAAAAAATAGAATACCACCCTACACACTGAGGAGAATCATGATATTTAAATTATTATGACCATGAAGTCTTTATTTGCATGGGTTTACATTTCGTTCTGTGTAGCATGGAAAAATCAAAGAAACACTCCCATTCAGAATGCATTGGTTTACATTTCGTTCTTTGGAGCACAGTTATTTTTATTTATTTATTTATTTTCAGTTTTTGTGGAGGTGCTTCAAAGATGCTAATTTTTCTGCAATAATCCAAAATCCAATGGAAAAACCCGTCGGCTTTTTGTCAAGGGAAACCCAGGTCGACGCTCACTTCCGGGTTGGCCAACATACGTCATCCCTCCACCACTCTATACTGTAAAAACACATGTTCAAGTTGAATGATAATGCATGAATCTATTCATGCTATTCATGACAATTATTTTGGCCATGGTGGATCCAGATCTGTTCCGGAGCATTTCTGCACCTCGGGCAACAGCGCAGGGTTGCCAGGTCCTGCCTGCAAAAAACGTCCTGCCCACATACCGTTCAAAATCCACCCAAAATGTCCTAGAAGCAGCCCAAGTTGTTGTTTTAGCAGCAAAATGCATTGTGTGTGTGTGTGTGTGTGTGTGTGTGTGTGTGTGTGTGTGTTTGTGCGTGCGTGTATGTGTGCTTAACACGCGATTTTATGTTGAAATGCGACGTAATCCAGTGTTCACGAAAACGTACACTGTCAACGTATGCTTTTGGCGACTGGGTTGGCTCTCAGATAAACGTGTTTCTAACAAGAGCTGTGTTCGAAATCGTTCCCTATCATGGATGTAGTGCACTAAATAGGGTGCACGCCATTTTGTAGGGTGTTCGAATTCTCAGTGGTCCATGTTACTCCCGTATACCACAATGCAATGCGGTTGTATTTTTCCGGAGGAAAAGAAGAAGCTGAATAACCGCGAAAACGAATACATTTAATGATGGAGTCTCCGGCTTTCGTTTAGAAATGTCAACAATTTATTTGGAATTTAACATAGAAAATGTAACATTCAAAATTAATAAGAAAAACCTTGTTCAAGGAAATGTAACATTCAACATCAATACAACCTCCAGCTTTCCTCGAGAGTGCCTGGTTTTTTTACATGATGTGGGCGCAAATACCCGGCGCATTTACTGACGCATATGACGTTTAGAAATGTTCAGCGTAGTGTCCGAATTCTCGTTCCCTATTCCCTATATAGTGCACTAAATCATGTACACTATATTGGGAATAGGGAACGAGTGCATAGAGAACAATTTCGAACACAGCTACGATGATATCGTAGCAGCGTCACAGGGTTTGGGAGGAAGGGGCGGGCCTTCTGAGAGGGGGTTCCGGGGGTTTCCTTCCGGGCGGAGTTTTGGTTGTTGTAGTTTTCCGGTTGAGCTGTGCCTGCCTGTCCGATTGTGGAATCCAATAAACCTGCTATCAAGCTTAATTCGCTCAATACCTCGCCTGTGGTTATTACAATATCATTAAAAGTTACATAAAGTAACGGTTTAATAACAGAAACGCAGGAAACACGTGAGCTGCTAGTTTAGCGAAAGCAGCGTCCCTAGCAACCTGACGTTGTTGAAACCAGTGTTGCCAGATTGGGCGGGTTCCCGCCCAATTGGGCTACTTTTGATTTAATCTCGCGGGGAAAAAAATGCATTGGGCGGGTATATACATTTTGGGCTGCTTTTGCCAATATCTGGCGGTTTTTTAATAATGTGAAAACAGCACACCAAACTGTTATTTTATGGTTTAAAAACAGTACAAATACAAAACTCAGTAGGCCTATACTTCAATATACTTCACGTCGTGATGTCACATCAACAAACCGTTGTGCGCCGACGCAGAAGTCTGAGGCAAAAGCCCGCTCTCTCTCAACTCTGTTAGCGAATAAGCATCATACCGAAGTGGGGGAAATATAAAAAACTTTATAGAAAGGAATGGGAGACCGACCCTGAATTAAAATCGTGGATCGCGCCTGCCCCAGCAGATGACAGCAAAGCTTGTTGCAGCTATTGTGACGTTGAATTAAGAGCCCACCTCAACGACTTGAGAGAACATGGTGCCACGAAAAAACACAAGGCCCGCTGTCAGCCCAGTGTCAAATCCTTTGCTGTCCCAACGGGATATGGTGCAGGAGCAACAATCAAAGATGACCAAAAACGACGTGGACTTAGGGTTGCAACCTACGTCGCCTGTCACACCTCCATAAACGCCGTGGATGATTTGTCTGATATACTGCAAGATGAGATGGGCGCATTCAAGATGCACAGGACAAAGTGTACCGCCGTTATAACATCTGTTCTGGCACCGCACTTCAGAGAGGAGTTAAGAGAGGATATTGGTGAGTTTCCATATTCTCTTTACCTGGATGAGAGCACTGATGTATCAGTGAACAAGCTCCTCTGCATTTGTGTGAAGTATCGCTCACAGAAACACGGCAGTTTGTGAGTACCTACCTGGGGCTTGTCAACCTTCTCAACCTTCTCAGCGCAGATGCTTGTGGAATATCAGATGCGATAGTGACTTTTCTCGGTGAATTCGGACTGGACATCAAGAATATGGTGGGGATAGCTACAGATGGCGCAAGTGTTATGGTCGGAAAAAATCATTCCGTTTTTTCACTACTTAAAGAGAAGCAGCCTACTTTGCAGCTTATTCGCTGCGTTTGCCACTCACTCGACATTGTTGCTAACAAAGCAATGCAACTGCTCCCAAGCAGCCTGGAATACATGATCAGAGAAACCTGCAATTGGTTTGCACATTCTGCAAAACGCCAGAGTGAATACAACAGCCTGTACCAGGCTATTAATGATGGTGGCTGTCCGCTTAAATTAATATCACCCAGCTCAACCCGATGGTTGGTGATTGCAGACTGCATTGAGAGGATTTTAGATCAGGAAGATGCCCTCAAGCTACACTTCAGTTTGGCTTCCGGCAAAGAGCACTGCTATGTGTCGTGGCAATTTCTCTATCAGATATTGCGTCTAAGCAGATGAGATATGTAGATGCAAAAAGCACACCATACTTGCAGGCAATTGCTGGTTATATATTTGTAATAAAAGTACAAACAAAGATACATCACAACATGCATCAACAAACAACATAACAGGCATACATTACAATAATCTGAGGCCTCAGATGGGAGCTTCTCTTTGGGTGTTACTTCATACTCAAGGAAGGCTGGGGAGAAGTCCACTGAGTGTTTGAATCAATGAGTTCTTATTCACTTCGGTTGGCTTCTGGAGGGGGTGTGTCCCCCAATAAACCAAAAGCCTTTGTGTACCAGATGGTTATCTTTACAACTGAAGCTCCCCTAGATGCCATTGGAGGGGGTAGCGGCCGTGCCATCTAACCCTCTGGCTTCGTTGACGCTAGCCAGGGGGTCGAGGAACAGGCCCATGCTTCAAAGCATTGCTTGGAAGCTGATTACAACACACGAAAGATAAAGAAAGGGCAGGCAATCAAAATGCATCACACAACCCTTGAAGGTTTACACTTTAGATGACCCACAAGGAGTAGAACGTAGACACTATATAAAATTACACAGAATAGCAAACAAAACTTAAATTCATACATAGACCAAAACAATACAACATGTAGATTTTCCATCACAATCCCCCCTCTGATTATTTTATAATCACAAAATGATGCAACCTTTAGGATTAAAATGATCACTTAATAATAATAAAAATAATAATAATGCATTTTATTTAGAAAAGCGCCTTTCAGGTCACTCAAGGACACTGTACATCACACACAATAGAACACACAATGAAATATACAAAAAACGTAATAAAATAGACATAGAAAGGACAACATAATAAGTTAAAATACATAGGGCAGAATGGCAGGAAGCATGGAGGTTAGAGAGAGTAGGCAGTCCGAAACAGGTGGGTTTTTAGTTGTGCTTTGAAAATGGGGAGAGAGTCACAGTTTCGGAGGTCGGGTGGTAGAGAGTTCCAGAGCTGGGGAGCAGAGCGACTGAAGGCTCTGCCCCCCATAGTGCTGAGGCGGGCAGGGGGCACAGAGAGGTGGATGGAGGAGGAGGATCGAAGGGAACGGGTGGGGATGTTAATGTGCAGGAGATCAGAGAGGTAGGGAGGGGCGAGGTTGTGGATGGCCATGAATGTAAACACTAGGAGTTTGTAGTTAATGCGGTGGGTTACGGGGAGCCAGTGGAGCTGCTGGAGGACAGGGGTGATGTGATGGTATGAGGGGGTCTTTGTGATGATGCGGGCGGCAGAGTTTTGGACCAGTTGTAGTTTGCGCAGGGACTTGTGGGGGAGGCCGAAGAGGAGAGAATTGCAGTAGTCCAGACGGGAGGTGACGAGGCTGTGAACAAGGATGGCGGTGGTGTGGGGGGTGAGGGAGGGGCGGAGTCTGTTGATGTTGCGGAGATGGAAATATGCAGTGCGGGTAATAGTGTTGATGTGAGAATGGAAGGAAAGTGTGCTATCGAGGATGACACCCAAGCTCTTAACCTGAGGGGAGGGGGAAACTGAGGAGCTGTCGATGGTGAGAGAGAAGGTATTGACTTTCGCTAGTGTGGATTTAGTGCCGAGGAGGAGCATTTCAGTTTTATTGCAGTTTAGTTTAAGGAAGTTTAATCACAACATGCATATGTTCATAATCTACTATGTCCGACCATGGCCTCCAAGTACAGATATTTATACCACCGTTTGCTTTTACAGAAGGTAGTATAAAATGACCTGGAAAAATACAATTAAACTTCCATCACATTATCAATCCCATCAGATAGTGGTCCAGGGCTGGCATCCATTCTGAATGATGTCGATTCTGGCCCCATCTCTCCCCAGGCCAGAGACAGTCTTTTGGGCCTGGTTCTGACGTGATTGTGTGTGCAAGGGTGAGTTACTTGCACTTCACCCTGGTTTCAGTGTTGGGGTGACGCTCAAGGGGGTTGGGTCGGAAGTGACCTTTGTTGTTGGTGATGGTGCCTGCTTGCAGTGGTTGGCGTGGGTCTGGGTAGCACTCTGAGCTACCCTGCTGTGATCCACTGGACTTGGGGTGAATTCCAGTCACGTCTCCGATAGTAATCCGTGTATCGTGGAGTTGCCCTGCCTTGGGCTGTATCTGCTGTTGCCTTGGCTTGTTGTCCCGTAGACGTTGTTCTCTACGGGACCACTCTCCCTCTCTACTGTCCCACCACTCCGAGGGTGGTACGCACAATGGTTGCGTGGGTCAATTCTGTTGGATGACTTGGTTCACCAAATGTGAACCATTGTCACAGGATAATTTCTTTGGGAATCCCCCCTTTTGATAATTATCCACATAAACATTACAATCAAGTCATCTGTTTCCATATATTCAAAAGTCATACAAATAAAATAAAAATAAAACAAAGGCAAGGCAAGGCAAGGCAACTTTATTTATATAGCACTTTTCATACACAAGGCAGACTCAAAGTGCTTCACATATAAACATTGTTATACAATAAAATAAAATAATAGATAAGTAAAAGAAAACATATGCAAAGAAATGAGTAAAATAGAAAGTTAAAAAGGCTTTTTAGTAAGTAAAATTGAAAGTGCAATGTATTTAAGAAAGTGAGAAAATTAAATTGAAAGTTATTTAAGATCAGATCAACAGACTCTCTGGAACCCAAGTCGGGACTACAACCCGACCTAAAGGACAATATTCTAGGACTCTAACCCAGCTTCTAGGACTCCAGCCCAGCAACCTTTCTCTCTGGTATCAGATCATGTATTTTTCTGGTAAAAATAGAAAATAAAGGGAAAGTTAAAAAGGCATTTTATTAAAATAAAGGTACACGTATCAACATTGACAAACTAGCAAAGATGATACAAACAAACTCAGGACTCTAACCCTTATACAAATACAAACAAAACTCAGGACTCTAACCCTTATACAAATACAAACTCAGGAGCAGAAAGCTAAAGCAAACATAAAAGTCTTCAATCTTGTTTTGAAGGTGCTCAGAGTTGGGGCAAGTCTTGAATCCTCAGGGAGTTTATTCCAGCTATTTGTTGCATAGTAACTAAATCCTGCTTTCCCATGTTTCGTGTTTACTCTGGGGATAATTAACAGATTGGTCTCAGAAGATCTTAGTGTTCTGCAAGGCTTATGTAGTGGAAGCATATCAGTTAAATATTTTGGGCCTAAACCATGTAGGGATTTATAGGTTAGCAACATGATTTTAAAATCAATTCTCTGACCTACAGGAAGCCAATGTAACGATTTAAGAATTGGTGTAATATGTTCAAATTTTTTGGTCTTTGTTAAAACTCTAGCAGCAGCATTCTGAACAAGCTGAACCTTCCTTAGAGTTTGTTTTGGGAGACCTGTAAGGAGACCATTGCAGTAATCAAGCTTACTAGTGATAAAGGCATGTACAAGTTTTTGTAAGTCTTCGGTAGACATGAGCCCTCTAAGTCTTGCTACATTTTTAAGGTGATAATATGCAGATTTTGTAACTGATTTGATGTGACTTTCGAAATGTAAATCAGAATCCATGATAACCCCTAGGTTTCTGGCTTTGATTGAGGTTTTCAGGGACAGAGAGTGAAGGTGTTGGGTTACTTTAAGCCTTTCCGTTTTAGCACCAAATACAATTATCTCTGTTTTATCCTCATTTAGCTGAAGGAAATTTCGGCACATCCAGTCTTTCACTTGCTCAATGCACTGGCACAGCAGATCTATGGGCTGATAGTCATTTGGTGATAGCGATAAATAGATTTGCGTGTCATCAGCATAGCAATGATGGTCAATATTGTTATTATGCATGATTTGCCCTAGTGGGAGCATGTAGATGTTGAATAAAGAGGGTCCTAAGATCGAACCTTGTGGGACTCCACACATCACGTTGGTTGATTCTGATACAAAGTCGCCGATGGAAACAAAGTAGTTCCTATTTTGTAGGTAGGATCTGAACCAATTTAAGACTGTGCCTGAAAGCCCCACCCAGTTTTCTAACCTGTCCAAAAGTATTGTATGGTCTACAGTGTCGAATGCAGCACTGAGGTGTAGTAGCATTAGTATTGAGGTTTTGCCAGAGTCTGTGTTAAGACGGATGTCGTTTACAACTTTAATGAGGGCGGTCTCAGTGCTGTGCAGGGGTCGAAATCCTGATTGGAAGGTGTCATAACAACCAGTTGATGCCAGGAAGTGATTAAGTTGCTGGAGGACAACTTTCTCAATGATTTTACTTATGAAGGGCAGATTTGATATTGGTCTGTAGTTGTTAATAATAGAGGTATCTAGGCTCCGCTTTTTTAAAAGGGGTTTAATACTGCAGTTTTTCAGGGCTTTTGGTAAGTTGCCTGACTGGAGAGAGTTGTTAACTATCTGCAATATGTCTATTGCTAGGCAGTCAAAAACATTCTTAAAGAGGTTGGTAGGTAAAGAATCAAGGCAACAGGTGGATGGCTTTAGTTGTGTAACAGTTTCCACAAGAGTTTTAGAGTCAATAACATTAAAAGGGTTTTTGCATTATTATTATTGGATTTAATGATATTGGAGAAAAATGTTTCTCTAGCACTTTTTAAGTCTGAATTGTAGGCACGGAGGCTCTCTTTGTAGAGTATCATGGTGAATATGAAGTTTGTTTTAAACGCCAGATGCGTTCAACCTTCCTGCATTCCTTTTTTCTGGCTGTTACAGAGCAGCTTTTCTCCAGGGGTGCCTTTGCTTTCCAGAAATCGTTTTAAACCTTTTAAGGTTGCAATGACATCATGACTTTCAAAATTTTCAAATTAAAGTTTTCTACAGATCATCATCAGAACATGGGGTGAGAGGTGGTAGTAAGGGAGATGGCCTTTCTAAAAAGTACATACGAATTCTTCATTGATATACACGTTTTTTGACAGTATTTGATTTTGTCTGTATGTTGGGAATAAAAAGATATATTAAAGAAAACACAAAAGTGGTCAGACAAGGAGGATCAGTCACAGAGAGATTAGAAACATTGAGGGCGCTTTGTGAATAACCAGGTCTAGAGTGGGGGCCCTTACAATGAGTATCTCTTTCACATGTTGGGACGTTCAAATGTGTCCAAAATGGTAAAAGTTTTTTTGCACACTTGTCATTCAAATCATCAGTATGAAAATTGAAGTCACCAGTTATAACTAGACAGTCAAAGTCTGTGGATGATGGCTAGACAATAAGTCTGTGAATTCATCGAAAACATTTGCAGAGTATGTGGGTGGCCTGTAATAATTAATAGGAGAACTCTGGGGAGCATTTTCAAACACAGCACAAAGTATTCGAATGATGGAAAATCACCAAATAACATCTGTTTCCCCTGAAAATCATTTTTAAATATAACAGCAACCCCTCCACCTCTTTTCCAGATCTACATGCATCAAAAAAGTTATAGTTGGGAGGAGCTGTCTCTATCAGAACGGTTGCACTGTTATTGTTGTTCCAGCCATGTTTCAGTTAAAAACATAAAATCCAGTTTAGAGGTGGTAATAAAATCATTAACTAAAAATGATTTGTATTAAGAGACCTAACATTAAGTAGACCCATCCTGATGGTGTTGTTGATAGGCTTTAAGGTTGTTTTTGGTTTGGAGGAAATATGTATGAGATTTGTGAGGTTAGCAGTGTGTCTAAGTTTCCCTTTGTTTACTCTCTTAGTGTTTACAGAGCAGGAACGCAAAAGTTGCCATGTTTTGACATAGGCAACCTTGGGTTCAGCAGATTATGCGAAACGTCCTTGTATACTTTGTCTACGGCTGAAACCCTTTTTTGTCTCAGTAATACTCAGGACTACTATCAGTACAGGGGGCCGTGGGGGCTGGGGCGCCCTCCGCTTTGGTGTTATCAGCCTGTGGGAAATGACCTGGCGATGCTATCATTGACACAGATGCAAAGTTTGATGCCTACATATTCCTGTTCTTAAATTCAGCTGGAAAATCGCAAAGGGAGGAGACAGTGGAGCTGGAGTTGTTGTGGCTATGGGAGAGATGAGGAGGGGGGTGGCCGTTCCTCGCCAAGCCAGCATCGGCGATGGGGGAGGGCACGGTGTCCATGGTGTCGGGCAGGCTGTTGTCTCTCTTCAAGGTCTTTGGTCTGTAATGCAGAGGAGGGGGGTGGCCGTTCCTCGTCAAGCCAGCATCAGCGATTGGGGAAGGCACAGTGTTGATGGCGTCGGGCGGGCTGTTGTCTCTCTTCAAGGTCTGTGGGCTGTCTGCTATCTGTGTGTCAGATAGTGGCAGAGTAGATGTGTGGGGGAGGCTGTAGTCTCGCTTCTTCTCAACCTGTGCTCTGATTGTGCCCTGTGCGTCAGACCATGGCAAGATTGTGGCCTGTGCGTTAAGCGAGAAGAGAAGATTGTCCCTCAACAGTTTTGAGCCTAACCTGTTTGGGTGTAGGCCATCTGCTCTGAAAAGATATTTGCGCCCCCAGAATAAGTTGAACTTGTCAATAAAGCCCCTTCCTCTTTCATTACAGACTCTGGAAAGCCATGTATTCAGTGCAAGTAGACGACTGTATCTGTTTATTCCCCTGTCAACTGCTGGTATGGGTCCACTGATGAATGAGTTGATGTGTATTTTGTCCAGTGTATCCAATAGATCAGTGTAATCCCTCTTCAGAAGTTCTGACTGTTCTCTTTGAATATCATTAAATCCTGCATGCACAATAATCTGTGAGATTTTGGGGTTTTCCAATATGATTTTGGCTAGTTTATGGTTGATATCACTAACCATTCCATATGGGAAGTTGCATGTTTTGATCTTCTTACCGGTTATGTCCTTGATGGTTGAGTCTCCTATAATCAGAGTGTCTGGTTCATCTGCTTCCTCTGAGATGGGCCCTTGTTGGACGGTGGCAGACACATGGGCAGCCCGCCTCCGTGGCGACTGGTTGTTCCATGTCTGTCCGTACCGTCTGTCCGGACACATTTCAGGGGTCAGGGCTGCACAGGTGGCCGAGGCATGCGCAGCTCGCCTCCATGAAGACTGGTTCATGTTCCGTCTCTGTACGCACTGTCCGTCCGGACGCATCTCGGGGCTCAGGGGTGCATGGGTGGCAGGCTCGTTCGTGGACTCTTGAAGTGGCAGGAACCGGTTCTTCAGTGGCAGGGTTAATTTCAGTGACGGGCTAATCCGGCTGATAACTTTAGCTTTGGGTAGTTTAGCATTTGGCGTTGAGTGATCTTGTTGATTCACTTTGGTATGTTGTTTTGGCTTAGCGCCGACTCTGTGCCAGTGAAACGCAGCTGGAACTGTCTCTCTCTTGTCCAGCTTCGGGAAGGATACAGTGTAGCTTTGATCATCTTGCTGTATCTGAGTGAGCTCAGCAAACTCACCCATCGGCACTGTATCCTGTAGGGGTCCTTTGCATTTTTCTAATGCTGCTAGTCTCGTTTCCATTAAAGCCACCGTCTGTCGCAGTTTGGTGCAGTCTGTGCATTTCCCAGTCTCCGTGCCTGAGATATCCGAGTACAGAGGCATGTTGGCGATAGGAAAGTCCAAGGCTTTTTCTGCGGTCTGATCCGGGAGTAAAAAGTGCCAAAATGTATTGTTGAATCGAGCGATGGAGGACGACGAAAACAAACTATATACTGTTAGGTATTATGATCATGAAATAAAATAAGATAAAGTAGATCTGAACGATGAATTAAGTAGTTTTTTCCAATGCCTAGCGGAGCTTCGGGAAACATGACCTCTCTCTGCTGCTGCTGCACACTCACCCGCTGCACACTCACAAAGAAACAAGTCTACCTTTTAAAAACATTTCTAAACATTTCTTTCTTGCTGTTGCGAGCGCACCAAAAACCCTCTACTTTAACTCTGAAAAACATTGTAGAATACATCATGATTATGCTTTTTGGGGTTCAATTTTAACGTTTTGTGCCTGAATTATACCGCTGTCGTACATTTGGATTCTGTCTAGCACATTTCTTTAACATTCAACTTGTCTATGTTTCTTCAAACCACTTTTCCTGATGACTTTCAAACCTTTATACGTATACTTACAAATTATCACACAATTCATACAAAGTCCTAGTTACACATTAGCTCTCGTCTCTTGTAATATGCGTGAATGCTGTGTCTAGTGCGATACTTTCCATACACTGTTCTTCTCTCCTTCCGCCTGGACACGCCTCCACCTCTCTCTCTGCTTCCTGCCTCTCATCCACATCACGGGCTGTCCTTTGAAGTGCCTGTCCCCACGTCTCTCCCGTCTCTGAGACCCCCCTTTGTCTCTTTGTTCAGGCCACTTCCTCGTGGCTACACAGGCACCATGAAGGCCACCACTCTGGTGCTGTTGGTCCTGCTGGACTGTCTCCTTGTGTCGTCCAGCAGACCGGTCCGTAGCTCTTCAGGTGGGCCTCCCATGGTCTGTAACTTCATAAAGTCTGATGTAGAGGAGTCGTGACGTGGGGTATTAGCACTGGATTGGGCCACTGGTCGGGCTGAAAGCAGGAGAAGGAGGAGCGTTGTCCAGGTCCGGATCTATTTGAACAAAACTCGATGCAGATGGGTTATCTTTCTCCCCACCCCTTTCCTTATCTTGTCTTGCCTTCCGTTCTCATCTATCTCTTCTCCTTCCATAACACATACTTCTTCCAAACTCTCACATACGTTCGTCAATTCACCTTGTTGCCATTTTGGCCATAAAACATTAACAAAATATCATAATATAAAAATCAGCATTTTCAATATTAGGCAACACACTTCTGTTGTCCCCGTCACGTTGTCAGTCGGGGGTCAGTCGGGGTTAGTCGGGATCATGTCATGGCTGTGTGATATGGTTGACCATTAAATTGGTTGTGATAGATTGTAAAAATCGAGTATCCACTGTCTACAATAGCCCGTTGTTTACTATAACCATATATAATAAATATATATAATAACCTTACATTTAGCTGATCAGGTCGCGTAAGGCTGGTGAGAACCATACAACAATCATTTGGATGTGGTGCTTGCGTGCGTTGTGACGCTGAGACCATTTTGCGCGTTGGTTGTGTTATGTGTTATGGTGCTCATACCTCCTCCTTGGACCTGGCCTGCTCCTGCGTCCCGTCAATGTGAATGCCCCCTTCCACCTCTGCCTCTTGGATGATTCACAGTCACTTCACGGGAAGGTGCGAACTGCCAGCCGGCCCTTCCATTGTCTTTGTCGATTCTTTTGGGAGAATCGTTGAACCAAGGATCCATGACGCCACAACGAAAGCAGGCCTGCCTCTGTGCTTCCCCACTTTCCTGTGGTCGTCCTTGCCCATAGTCCGGCGCCTCCACGAACATTATATCAGCTTGGTCTCTCCCGGGAATGTCGCATTGAATACGACCCCACCGTAGGCCCAGTTTGACTTGGCGTGGTTCGCCGATGGGTGATGGGCCATTTCCAGAATGGCTGTAGCGAGGGATTCCCCTCCCACTGCAGATGGGTCCGGGAGACATTCTGCTATGTCCTTAATGTCACTGGGTCTCCATGCACGGAAAACGTATGCCGGACTGCCATAACCCCTGTTGCGCTGTTAGCGGGTGCCTCCTTTGCCGTGAGGTCTGGATAGAGGTTGAATGATGGGGCGGCGGCCTGGGCGTTGTCGTCATACGGTGGAGGTGAAGGGGGATTCGCACGCGGTCCGCCGGTGCAGTCCAGGTCCCGGTCTATATCTCGGGTGACATTGAGATTAAAAATCCCTACACTCTCTATGCTCTCTGTCCCTGGCTTATATTTTTTTCTATCCTGGCCCTCTCTTTCCCACAAATAAAATGCACACCAACATAGTTTGGAACTTTTCTTTTTCTTCTCTGACTCCAACAACCGTCTCTCTAACTCATTTAACCGGTTCAAGCTAAAACTCCCCATCCCAGGAAAGCCCAGTTTACAAACCCTCCAGAGCCGCTTCACCATGTTTCTCAAACATTACCGTTGCAGGTCCGGTTATTTCTGTTTTTCCGGATCTATTACCCATGTTTTAGATCCTTTTACACTAGTTATTATTTAACAAATTATCTAATATCCCCGTAGCCTCCTTGTTACTACACACATATACATATATTTATTAATGAATGCCTATTATTATTATTTATTTATATATGACCCCAACAGCGCTTAACGGGTTTCCCTTTACCGTTTTGACAGACCCTTCTGCCCTTTCTGTTACATATATGACCATATATATATTGACGGAACCGGAGTTGCTTTACCGTATGTTCCTATAACAAAGTTCCTCGAACGTGGCCGATCGTTAATCGTTAATATACGTTCCCAAAACAGTATATACCGTTTTCGTAACAGATTTCTTGTAGCTTAAACAAGTATTGTGATCTCACCTGCTCGAATTCTTTTTCCCTCTGGATACCGTACTGAAGAACCACTAGTTTATCCCCCACAGGCACCCCCTCCTCAACCCCATTAGTTCTGGTTACAGTCACCTGGAGGCGAGGTAGAGCTTTGGGACCGCCTCGGACCTGTCTTGGAGCGATATTTCGTGGAATCTTCAGGTTAGAGCCCCCAAATTGTCGTGCCAATTTCTCTATCAGATATTGCGTCTAAGCAGATGAGATATTTAGATGCAAAAAGCACACAATACTTGCAGGCAATTGCTGGTTATATATATTTGTAATAAAAGTACAAACAAAGATACATCACAACATGCATCAACAAACAACATAACAGGCATACATTACAATAATCTGAGGCCTCAGATGGGAGCTTCTCTTTGGGTGTTACTTCATACTCAAGGTACGCTGGGGAGAAGTCCACTGAGTGTTTGAATCAATGAGTTCTTATTCACTTCGGTTGGCTTCTGGAGGGGCTGTGTCCCCCAATAAACCAAAAGCCTTTGTGTACCAGATGGTTATCTTTACAACTGAAGCTCCCCTAGATGCCATTGGAGGGGGTAGCGGCCGTGCCATCTAACCCTCTGGCTTCGTTGACGCTAGCCAGGGGGTCGAGGAACAGGCCCATGCTTCAAAGCATTGCTTGGAAGCTGATTACAACACACGAAAGATAAAGAAAGGGCAGGCAATCAAAATGCATCACACAACCCTTGAAGGTTTACACTTTAGATGACCCACAAGGAGTAGAACGTAGACACTATATAAAATTACACAGAATAGCAACAAAACTTAAATTCATACATAGACCAAAACAATACAACATGTAGATTTTCCATCACATATGCGGCCAGGATTCTGAACGAAATGTACAGCGACAAATCAAACAGCATGTACATGCACTTTCTGCGGCCTGTCTTGATGGAGATCAAGAATGTTAACAAATGTTTTCAGCTGGAAACAGGAGATTCACTGCGTGTGTTCAGAGATCTTGACAGACTCTATATGTCTACATTGAGGAGAATTGTGAAGCCCAGCGTACTACGCATGAACACTGACAGTCGTCTCAGGGAGCTTGACCTGAAATCCTCCAGCCTCTACCTTTCACACCAGGACACAGATCTGGGTTACTCGTTCCAGCAGAACTTGGAGGCCAGTACATTAGCGCCAGAAGTGAAGGAGACGATTTCATCGCGGTGCCTTGCCTTTTTAACGGAAGTGCTGGCGTAATATCAGATGTGCCTTCCTGCATCACTGGAAATGCTGCGCAAGCTGGAGCTGTTTTGCCCAACCACTGTGGTGTCCGCGACAAATAGGCCAGCAGTTAAAGATCTACCCACTGAGTTTTTCTCGTGCGCAAATGACGCCTTGGACTGCCAGTGGAGAAACATCGCTTCAGCCGGCTTCGCAGGTGATCAGCCCATTGACGCATTTTGGCTGCAAGTTGAAGGATTCGAAGATGCTGGAGGAAACCAGTGTTTCAAAGAATTAGCCCTCGGTGTGATCAGACTGCTCACTCTGCCAATATCAAATGCTCACGTTGAGAGAGCCTTCTCCCAAGTGACACTACTGAAGGATGACACAAGAAACCGTATGGGATTACGGCTCCTCTCCAGCCTCATGGATGTGCGCTCTGGCCTGAGCAGAAATGGATGGACGTCCGCGACCTTCAAACCTCCCCGGCAGTTGTTGGGGAGATTTGATTCATCCATGTATTAGCCAGCTGACCTGGCTTCAAGTGATTGTACATAGTTCTAAAAGTTCTTCAAGTCAAGTTCTTCAAGTCAAGTTCTTCAAGTCAAGTTAATGTACAACGCTGATTCTGCGTAAAGGTAAGATGATTTTTGTGTGTTTATTATTTACGCCATGACAACTTTGTTAATTCCATCCATTGTTGTAATGCATTTACTGACTGGCTTAAAAATGTCTTTTCACGCGTTGTATGTTCTTTATCTGTGATCATACTGTCATACTGTACAGCTGTCATACTGTACAGCTGTAGTGCTGTGCGTCTTTCAGCACCACTGGTGTGGAGAGTAAATGTTCCTTAGTAATCATTGTACATGTAAATAGCAGGTGGTTGATGTTACTGCTGTTAATTCTTGGGCCTTGCACTGGGATACAGGAAGTGCATTTTTCCACATTTTCTGTGACATGCACGGTCTGTGATAATAAAATAGAACTTGCCATTTGGGCTTAATTGTTTAATACCGTAGCGTTACCGCGTAATCAGAAGGACGAGTCGATATGGTAGAATCCCCAGGGATGTTTATTATTACTCCTCAACCGGACGGAGCCTAAAAAATTGCAGCCATTAGAAGTAACTCTTGGCGCATATAACACTAGAACCACAACATGCGTTTAATGTTTATTCAAAAATTATTTTTTTTCCTGTGAAAAACGTAATTGGGCGGTTTTTTGCTGAAGTGGGCGGGTTTTGGAACGTGATTGGGCGGATTTAGCTCAACCAAATCTGGCAACACTGGTTGAAACATGCGAGCGAGCCGATTAAATCTTCCTAATAACTATAAAACTAAACATCAGACACAATCACTGACTGAAGATTATGCAAGTAAAAAGTATATTTCCCGCTAGAAATGTTATTAGAAACACGTTTAACGGTGAATCGATCCTAAAATATTGCATTTCCCATTCAGATAATAAAGATTAATAAAGATCATACACATTCACTAACTGAAGATTATGCAAGGAAAATGTACATTTCTCGCTAGAAATGTCATTAGAAACACGTTTAATGGTGTATCTGTCCTAAAATATTGCATTTCCCATTCAGATAATAACGATTAATATGGCTACGTAACAATTTCACCAAATGCTTGGAGAACGTATCGCCCCCTGTTGGTGGTATTCCCCCATTCATTTCGAATGGAGAAGGACGCGTGTTCAGGGTGACGCTTTGGTCAGGCAAAGCGTGACCCTGAACACGCCTTGCGATGTGGACAAACGTATCTATTTTACACCTTGGCGTGATACCGGGTTGGCTGCCGCCATCGCTAAGAGCAAGCAAAGGTGGATCAACAAAGTCTTTTCAACTTTTCTCTGTTTTGGGACCACAGTGGTGGATCGCAGAGTTGCTCACCAGCTTCCGCAACAGACTCAAAACTCACCTGTTCAGTGTTCACCTCGACTCTGCATAGCTACCCAGCCCCTTCCGGCCACCACTGTATGTTGTACGTCCTGGCACTTAATGTACGCACTTATTGTACGCACTTAATCTACATTGCACTTATTCATAGTACTTAATTGTGTAACATCTGCAGTAGCTGCTAGCATTGCTGTGCACAGGGAATGGGTTAGCCTAGCGATTGTTAGTTCTTGCACTTGGCTCTATGAACATCTTAACTGTACTGACAGCGATATATTGTTTCACTTCTTATGACAAATGTACTTATTGTAAGTCGCTTTGGATAAAAGCGTCTGCTAAATGCCCTAAATGTAAATGTAAATAAGTTACATTTTTAATGAACTTCACTTGAACAAGCAAATTACATCAACAATGGCTTAAATGAATAATCAGATTAAGGAAGGAATGAATGAATAAATGCACGAATGGTTTTCTGTAAGACATATAATTATTACAAGATTTACATACTAAAACACCGGGCTTCAGTAATAGCGATATCCCATAAATGCTATAGAAACATAACTGGCATAAATAGCTTCAACATACACACGTTAACACAGTGCAATATAACAGCCGACAACGGCGCAGCAGAGTGACGTACACATATGCAATGTCTACAGGAGGTGCAGGCTTATACACTAGTTGCCCGATTAATGAGTGGGTCAACTAACACAATAGCAGAAACCAGCTCATACGCACAAATCACGGCCACTATATGGAACAGAATTGTGGACTGCATATAACATTTATAAAAAAATAATAACTATACGTCATTCAGTATTAACTCACTCTTCCCGAACGCATTCTCTGTCGTTGCGGGTTATACAATCGAGGCGCAACGGAACTCAGATGTAGTCCCTTGCACCTAGTAAAACTCTAGGACCCTACGGCGCTACCTGGGCTGTCCCAAGTGCCTGAATAGAAATATTGCATATAGATATTATATATATGCGATATGATATAACGAACTAACAGGGAATTTACAACAGGTGGCTTGTTACGGCACTCTGAGAGCCACGCATGGACGAATTAAGGCTACGTTTACACGATGACGTTGGAGACCTAGCACATGTGCCCACTTCCGCGTTGACGTGTCCTGGTCGTGCGAAGCTCCGACGTGTAGCTGAGTTAATTAATCCCTAATTAATCCCAGTTAATTAATCCCACTGATCCCCACGGTCTTTTTGCAAAAGGATAGCTATCTCTGCACCATGGTGAATTTCACTAGCGAGGAGCTTTTCATCGGCAAGATCAAGACTCTGACCACGGACTCGGACACCAAGGCACTTTTCGACACCTACGTGCCCACCGAGCCGTTTGAGACGAACGTCAAACTTCTCGGTGCCTCCGGGAGTATCAAGCTCCCCCACCTGAAGTCTGCTGCACAACTCCTGTGCTCCCTCTCCAAGGACTTCCCTGCCCCCGCACTATACCTCTCCACCTCCAAGTCTACTGTGAAGGAGGCAATCGCTATCGATATCGTTACTTTCATCCACCGATGCCGTGAGGGGAAGTGCCTGAAGTGCAGCGACGATTACTCTCCTTTCCACTCTGCCAACGCAGGAAGTAATATAAGCTGCTTCTTCTGCCACCAACCAGCCCATCTTGGCTGCTACAACGATGCAGTGCTGGATACCGAAGCAGGTGTTGTGTTCGTATGCCCCTCCTGCCTCGGCTCTCCCTTCCCTCCTGAACACCTCCCTCCCCCTCCAACTCCTGCTGTGGATGTGTGTTCTTCCAACCCATCCATTGAGGTAAAGGATGCCAAGACGGACCCTAGCGCCTCTGACGCCAATACTCCCCGTCCTCAGCAGCAACCCCTCACCAAGAAGAACTACTACGATCGTTCCAAAGAAGTATGTCCTCTCCTTCTCAAGAACGAGTGCCCGCATGGTATCTCCAAACCGTGCCAGTCCTACCACCCTCCCTGGTGCTCCAGCTACCAGAGCAACAGCCCCGGGGGGAAACGGGGCTGTAACAAAGACAAGAGTAAATGCCGGTACTTCCACCCAAAACTCTGTCAAAACGCCCTTGCAACTGGTGTTTGCGTCAGCAAGGTTTGCAAAGAAGTTCACATCAAGGGGACTATTACAAGTGAAGAAACCCTTAAGAAATCCAAGAACTCCCAGAAGAAGCCTGCCCACAACAACAGCAAACTAACACACCAACAACAACAGGCTGGAAGGGACTCGCAATCCAGGAAACCATCCACCCCTAGCTCCAGAAACAGCAACCCTCGTGCTGAGTGCGCCTAGAAGCCGAGCTGATCTATGGCTGATCCTCCAGGCAGTGGATCCAACCGCCAACGATCAGTCAGCTTCTCCAAGTCTGAAAAAGAGCAAGATAAAGAGGATTTTCTGAAGAATCTTTCTCAGATGAAATCCGATTTCTCCAGGAAGCTCTCCTCGATGATGCAGTCTTCTCTACAGAGCCTCCAACTCTTCCATCAACAGCTAGCAGCTTCCCAACATCACCCCTCTCCCCAGATGTTCCCTCAGCTACAATTCCAGCACAGGCAGTACTGTCCTCCAACTCAACAACTGCCTCGTCCTCAAATGTGAAGAAACCTCCCCCGATCACCAACACCTTCCTCCTCAACATCCAGTGAATGGACCCTGGAATTCGTAACCAGCGTTGGAAGATCAAAGCCCTTCAGGAGTCGATCGACTCCAACCCCATCCACACTCCGTTCTTCATACTGACGGAAACCCACCTCAAGTCCTACCATCTGGATGCAGAAGTGCACATCTCTGGCTACTCTTGCTACCGGGAAGATAGAGTAAACCGTGTGAGAGGTGGGGCTGCCACCTACCTACACAATTCGATCACGGTTGAGAAAAGTAGGGTTTTCTCCAACTCCTATTGTGAAATTGCTTGCGTTTACAGTAAGGAACTCGACATGATCATCGCTGGGATTTTTCGTCCACCCCTGTCACCTTTCGACAAATTCGATGAATGTCTGGTTATCCTCCATCGCTTCATTGATGAAGTGGGATCTACCCCTGAACTCCACATAGCGGGTGATTTCAACCTCCCTTTTGTCAACTGGAGAACTTCCTCGGTTGATCCCGGGTGCAGCATCCTGCTGTCAGACAGGCAGACTGCACTCTCCCTCATCGCCTTCATGGAAGAACACTTCCTACTTCAGTTGATAGACGAGCCAACTCGCAACAGCAACATACTGGACCTCGTTTTCTCCAACAACAGTGATTCTGTCCACAGCACAACCGTAGCGAAGACAGAACTGTCCGATCACGACTTCGTCAACTGTGTCCTCCTCCATCCTGACCTCCTCCCTCCATCGCAGACTCCTGAAAGACCCATCTTCACTCCCTCATGCCCCCTGGATGACATTAACTTCAATTCGGCAGACTGGGGAGCCATCAACTCCGAATTCCAGAGCATGGACTGGTCTAACGTCACTGATACAAGAAACGACCAGGACACCGCCTGGAAACTCTTTGAAGACACAGTAGCTAACATCTGCTGCAAACATGCCCCCTCCCATACGCGGGGTATGGAAGCTTCTGCAAAATCCTCCATCCCAAGACCTAGAAGGGAACTCCTCCGTAAAAAACGCTGCCTAAATGGCCACATCAACGCCATAAAATATTGTTCTAGAACTCCAAGGAACAACACTAAGCTCGAGCAGCTCAACAAAGAACGCGCAACCATCGAACTTCTTCTGAAGGATAACATCAAGAGGGAGCGCCTTCTTCAGGAAGTAGCAGCTATTAGCAAGATAAAAAAGAACCCTAAAGCCGTCTTTACCTTTGCTAAGAAATCGGCCAAGTTCAGATCTTCTGTTGGTCCCCTCGTTGATGGCGACAACAAGCTTGAATCTGATCCTGCCCGAATGGACGACATCCTCCAACAACAGTACAAACGAGCTTTTAGCAACCCAAACAATGTGGAAGCTAACAACGTCAAGCTACATCAGCAGACGGCCGAGTCTTTGACAGACATTACTCTAACTCAAGATGATGTTCTGGAGGCAATCAAAGATATCGGGATCCACTCAGCCCCGGGTCCGGACAAGTTCCCTGCTGTACTTCTCCACGAGTGCAAAGATGCACTATCCCTCCCCATCCTCCACCTCTGGAGACGATCCCTCGACACTGCAGATGTTGCAGGCGTAGGCACAGAGTATTGAGCCTATATTCAAAAAAGGTAGTAAGGCTATAGCAGCAAACTATAGACCGGTCTCTCTTACCTCACACCTGATCAAACTTTTTGAGCGCATCGCCCGCAAAAAGATGGTCAGCTTCATTGAGACGAACAACCTCATTAACCCTAATCAGCACGGGTTCCAGAAGGGTAAGAACTGCCTCACGCAACTACTCCACCACATAGAAGATATCATGTGTGATCTTTGCGCTGATAAAAACGCAGACGTGATGTACCTCGACTTCAGCAAGGCTTCTGACAAAGTGGACCACAAAATCCTGCTGAAAAAGCTGAAATCTTTCGGTATCCAGGGTAAGCTCTACAACTGGATTGCTAGCTTCCTGACGGGCAGGAAACAGTACGTCACAGTTGACGGAGTCATGTCATCCATCATTGACGTCGTCAGCGGAGTTCCTCAGGGTACAGTTCTTGGTCCCTTACTATTACTCATATACATCAACGATATCTTTGGCGCTGTCAAACACAGTAAAATCAAAGTGTTTGCAGATGACTCAAAGCTCCACAAATATATATCCTCTCATGTCGACAGACTTCTTCTCCAAGAGGACCTCCTTTCAGTTGTCGAGTGGGCCGATATCAACAACATGGAACTAAATCAAGAAAAGTTCCAGCTTCTCCATCACGGCAAAATCGTTGACCTGAAACTGCCGTATACCCTACCATCAGGCCAGCCACTCCAAGGGTCTGACGACGTCAAAGACCTGGGTGTCTACGTCGACACCAACCTCACCTGGCGAACTCACATCGCCACGAAAGCAACTAAGGCCAACAGCATGGCTGGCTGGATCTTGCGGACCTTTATCACCAGGGATGTTAGTGTGGGAGAAATTAACCATTACTTTTATATTATCTATGAGTATTATCAGGCCTAAATACATCAGGCATAAACATTAATGGTGGAATGTAGAGAATCCACACCTGGACCCAGAGTAATGGCCTGATAAGGCGTCAATGACTTTAGGGCCCAGACTACTGACATCCTCCCATTTTTAGATTAACTACAGGAGATGAGCACATACGTAAGGGAATGTGAGGCCATTTTGAACATATACCAGGACGGTCATATATTACATGCATGACAGCTCAGTTGGTGTGGATAAGAGGGACTGGGATCGGAGCCCCAGTCAGTGTGTCTTTTGCAAAACCACATGCTCGGCTCTGTTGTACCTATTTTGCTCATAGCTAGTTGAAGTACATTAGATAAGTCGTTAACAAAAATTGCAACTACATTAGCACGATGATGCTCCTCTACAAATCCTTTGTCCGCTCGCATTTCGAATACTGCTGTCCGCTCTGGTCGCCCCACCTGCAGCGCGACATCATTCAAATCGAAGCAGTCCAAAGATCTTTCACTGCCAAGATACAGGGCCTTCGTGATCTCAGCTACTAGGATTGCCTCCGACGCCTCTCGCTGTACTCCCTGCAGCGACGGAGGGAAAGGTACACCATCATCCTTGTCTGGAAGATTGAACATGACATCCTCCCAAACAACGTCAAACTCATCTTTCGGGAAACCTCCAGACACGGTACTACCTGTATTAGACCACTGGGCAACTCCAAGCACAGCAGCATCAACACCCTGAGGTTCAACTCCTTCGCCTCTCGTGCATCAGCTCTGTACAACGTGGTCCCTCCTAACATCAAGTCCCTCACAACCTTGACTACCTTCAAGCCTGCACTTGATGTGTTCCTCAACAGCTTCCCTGACACTCCGCCAACACCTGGGTACACTGGGCAAAACCGAAACTCGGTGCTGGAGTGGGCTGGTAGCAATTGTCTTTAACGTTGCTACAAATCCGGCGGTGGAGATGCTTGACATTCTTGGCCTGAGCTCTCCAACTCGAACCCAACCCAAGTGAACCCAAGTGAGTGACGGTCTGAACAGAAGAGGCAAAAGTGGCGTCGCGTCTTCACTTATTATTCCGCGTTTAGACAAGCGTTTTCGGGAGGAAATCTGCGTGCATACGGTGACGCAAAAGTGTGTGGATTTCGATAGGGTATGCATGCCAGGCGGCTAGGTGGTGCTGTGATACACTATCACACAACACCACCATGTCTGAGCGCATGCGTAGAATCTTTGTCATGGCCGTTTCTGTTTTTTGTTAAGCTCACTTCGACCTGTGATTTGTATACGCCTACCTAGTAGTGGTGAAACGGATCAGTGTGTCCACGGTTCGGTTCAGATAACCGTTTTGGGCCTCGGTTTCGGATACGGTTCGGATTAGGATCATGTCCGTGATAGTAAAAAGGCAGACTTTTTTTTGACGGAGGGTTTGGGGGAGAAACACAAAAATGAATGAGACCCACAGGCTATTTGCAATGTGTTAATTGACTGCAATCAGACAACTTGCAAGGCTTTTTTGTGCAATAAATGTTCCCCTAAATGCATTTGAAAACATGGTGCACTGAGTGTAACATGTAAGGGATAACGGCCGACGAGGCTTAGAACTCTGGCGACGAGCGCAGCATGAAGCCAGAGTTGCCTCTACCTGTCCATTATTTCCATCCCCTGATCATCGCACTCCACACTAAAACCGAAATGATCCCACACGGCTGACTTTAATGAGGCTGGTGCTTCCTCAAATTTCCTCTTATTGTCATTTCCATTCATCTTTTCCATTCATAAATTGTCATGGACCGCTTAAAGTTTAAAGCCCAGTTTGGTTTGAACGCTGACAGGCTGAAGGGAGGGGCGGGAAAAGTCTCATTGGCTCGGGCAGCACTGGAGAGAATGCATTCCGCTGGGTCCTAAACACCCTTTTGTATCGGACGTAGGCTACAGTAGGCAAAATACGCTACATAAGGCAATGCCTTCATGAAACCGAAATCCGCGGATCTCCAGAATGCTCCGAACTGTGGTAAACGAACTGAACGGATTCGGATACAATTCGAATCCGCTGCAGGCCTACTACCTAGGCACAGGCGCAGCTGATTTTAGGTCACGCCCGCCGCTCTAGCATAGTTGGAAAGTAATGTCGGGTGGCGTGGCATGGTTTGGGTGAGATAAAAAGATTGTACCACACCTAATGCAAGCATTTTGGATAATGGAAATGGAAAACTTTTGTTAGAACTTCATGCAAAGAAAACCGTTGGAATTAACCAAACTCTTTTTTGGAAACTTGTGTTTGTGCGTAAACTTGAAGCCGAATCCACGTCACCCACGGCCTTTAGTTTGGAACATTGGAAAATAGAAAAAAGGCCGCTACAATCTTCCTTCTTCTCTTATCCGTGCCACAAAAAACAAAAAGATCCTTCTCTGTTCAGTAATACTATCTGTACATATCCTGTACATTTCGTGGAAAGACTACTGTATGCTTGTAAAGGCTGCCAGAGCAGCTTCAAGGTCCGACGCATGGAAAAAATCTGACATGTTTGTTTATTTCCTTGTACTGTCACATGTATGTGACGTAAACGCGTACTCGACGTGAGCAGATCTGAGCATTGTTTTGCGTCTTGGCAGTGTAGACGGAAACGTTACGGCGGAGCGTATTCAACTTTTCCACTCTGGAGGGTGGTTTCAGATTTATGCGTTTTCATGCCTCAATAACGCTGTCACCGTCTAAACGAAAGGCACTTCCGATAAAATATTTTGTTGTTTTTACCCGCAAGCGTCCTCGTATAAACGGGGCCTAATAGTGACACAGCCTACAACCTATTCTTGAATGCAAAACACCAAGCTCATTGATTTAACGAGGCAGGGTTATTTGAAACTACTCATTGAATATGTGTGAGAGGTCATTCCTCCTCCGGAGTGTGCTTCCTAAATGTCTAAACCCCTACTGTCCACAAGCACCCCACCTCCCCATATGGTTATGGAGCATTGTTGCCACGTCCCAGTGGTGGTGGTGTCATATAGATTAAAGAGGGCATTCAAATATACTACAATGATCAATTAGGAGAGCAAAGCCCTAAAATAATTGATGCAATAGGTGACTGAGTCGAGGACATTAACAAGTAAGCTATAGATCTGGGGTCTCTTTTATATCAAAGGCGGTCTCAGAGGTCACATATCATTATCTACCTGGGGGCTCCAGCCCTACAGGAAATGCTCATACAACATCATCAAATGCTCCATTGAAACGCATTGGCAACAAGCCGTTGCTAGAAATTAATCTAAATTAGTTGACAAGTGATAGAAACTTGTCAATTAGACCTTCCACCAGGGTGCATATTGGGATAACTCCCAAAAATTGGGGGTCTCTGGGAAAAAGCCGGCCCTAACCCTAAGCCTAACCCTAACCCGAAACCTCAGACGAAAGGTGGGAAAAAGGGCGTGACCTCCAAAAGTAGAGTAAATGTACATAAGACGGAAGTTTGTTTCTAGTCCCCATTTTTTTGTTGGATGGGACTGCAGAAAATAGAAACATATTCCAAGATGCCTTTTTAAGGAAACCTTCGAATATCTGTCTATTTCCTAACCAGCGGACCCTAGTTTACGACAAAAACAACACAAGTGACGGCAGCTCCGTTGCCGCCCTTAACTGTGGTTTGGAGCATGGACCTATTGGTTTGGATCTTTAATAGCTCCATGGTTAGGAGCCATGGAAGGAGCAGAGGCAAGCCCCGAGGAGCAGTGCATACTTCCGCAATCCACCAGTGCTCACCGGCCAAGCCTGGTATTGCAGCTGTTTTAGCGGGCTATGGACCCCGCAATTCATGGAGGTCCGGAAGTGGATATCACATTCACTCCAATACAAGTGGGGAAAAGGAATGTGACTCCACAAAAAATGTCTGGATATCAATCAAAGGCTCGTAATTATCTTTATACCATGTACTTATAAAATGTAAGTTTTCTCTTTTTAAAATTGTTTTCAAGCGTTTTATTAGCCGTCGTTTGCAGGAGAAGGAGGGGTGGGCAGTTGACAGGAGTCATAGTGAAACAAATGTTGTTTTGGCCCGGCATCCGAGAGGGCTCAGTGCACGGCTCCGTTAACTTCTCGTGTTAGTCTGTGAGTTAGAGTGATAATTATAATTTTTGTTTCAAAATACAAAACTGAAATTTATATACAAGGTGTTTTTCTTTATTAGGTCAAAAGGGACAAACTAACCTAAAATAATAATCTAAATAATAATTGTTATATAATAATTGTTGCCCAGATGGCAGGAGGAGTGTTCTTTAAAGATCACATATAGAGAATCATCGGTGGGGGGTTAGTAACTTACACTTCCATGGTCGGTAAACAATGCGACTGTGCTCGCTCAGACCTCTTATGAGGCTACAATGCTAACAATACTAGAAAAATAGAGTATTTCTGCATCCGGCATGTCATGCACTAGGGCGTGGCTTGAGTCTTGAGTCCATGATGCGGAAGCAAATCTCTCCTTGATGTTGCCCTGCGCCATTGAGCAGTTTTCATAGGAATGAATGGGCTACCATGTTTTAGACTGCAGTCCTTTCTTTAATAGGTCCATGAGCAGAGTGGGCTGGCGGCAACTGCCATTGCAACCATGAGAGTCACGTGACGTGGACGCAGATCTATTGAAAAGAAAAGGCCAAAAAACATAGGCATTTCACATGTTTAAAGCCATTATTGTATTTAATTAATTACATTTTAAGATATATTATATATATGTAATATACAATTATTTAGTAATGATATTATGATTAGACCATAGCTTTTATTCAATTATCGTTATAAGATCTGCATCTGAACGTTGATCATCCTCTCGGAAATTGTATGGTTGAATTTCATATTGACAGTATGGCACTATATCCCTATACTCCCATCTTGAATTTAATAGACCATTCTCGTTGCTTCGAGGAAGTCTGGTAGTCTCTGTATATAATAAATAAATAAATAAATATATTAATTATTCATTAATTTATTTATTTATTACACGGCTCTTCTCAATGCTGTGGAATGCTCCATTCACTTGCATGGGCCTTCCCGACTTCCGGAGGTGAATTATTTTGTCATTCAGGGCTTAAAGTCTTTTCTAAAGTTTTTTGTTACAAAAAATAACATCATTAGCAAAGACAATGTTTTTTTAGCCATGATTTAAACGGCATGTGAGCTGCTGGCAACCATCATAGCAAACATGTTATTATATATTTCTGTCCGTCATAACTATCAAACCAAACATCCTTCACATTCACCGAGCCAAGATTATGAATAAAAATGCACATTTCTCGCTAAATATGTTTACGTAAACACTTTTAATGGCATTACTATACTAAAATATCATATTTTCCACCCAGAATAAAAAGTATGTCCGGCATTTTCTCAGAAAAATATCCTAAAAACTATCCAATAGAAAGATGCTCACAATGTCTATTAGAGCCGTATTCGGGTTAATACAGGCATGAATGGGCTGCTGGAGCACCTGCTCTGAGCGTCAAACATCGATGGGGATGGCATTACATTGTAGTGAATTGAACCTCCTCTCTGTCTGCAGATGACGCCGGAGGGTACCTTTCTCGTCCTGCAACCTGTCTGGTCCCCCCCCCCCCCCCCCCCTGCTGTGCCTAGTGGACCTCAGAGCCTCCTTTTTGATATTATCACGACCGTGCGTCCTCCCTGAGGCCGGCCGTCACTGTAAACCCTTCAGATGGTGTTTTGCTCCTCCCTGCAATCACCTAAAACCCTGCAAGACACTACTCTGATTCAGCTTCTGATTGGCTGAATTAAAGCTGCTGTCAGCAAGATCTGATCGTTGTGAAGAGAGAGAGCAGAGAGGGGCAAGGGAGGGAGCTGTTGTGTGTGTGTGAGGTCCTTTTACCTGCCCGGGACAGGGTGAGAACTTATCTGGCTGGTTGTTTTGGACAAACACAGCGACCCGTCTTGACTCTTGTCTCCGGTAGGTTTGTGGACAGTAAAAGCACAAATTAAGATGACCTCTGAAGCAGGAGAACGCGTGGATGTCTGACAGAGTGGTCTAGATGGCTGTTGTGATTCAGCTATATAATCATCACTGTATTTTCTAATACAAATATGCCATCTTAATCTGGACTTTATAGTTGGGATTGTGGCCATCGAAGGTGACTCTATTAAGCGATGAGACCGGGATCTGAAATCCACCCTCAGAATCTAATGTCTGTGAGATGTAATCCGTTTCTATTGAGCTGAGATCACAGTCTGGGAGAGAGTGTTAGGGCCGACCCCACAGACGAGATGGGCTCTGAACACCCTGCTGTGGACGGATCCTCTCTCTCTCTCTCTCTCTCTCTCTCTCTCTCTCTCTCTCTCTCTCTCTCTCTCTCTCTCTCTCTCTCTCTCTCTCTCTCTCTGGCCTACTTCCAGTGTCTTGGCAAGAAGGAGATAATGACAGCAGATTAAAGGCGTTTCCTGGCAGCGTGGGTCTGGCCGGTCGTACGGCGCGTGTCGTATGCCCGGTGCCTCTCGGAGCTCTATGCGGGCGGTTTCCAAGACGACCAGCGGGCAGCGTTGGAAGGGCCGTGGCCTACAGAGGCCGACGTCTGTGTGCTGTGTTGCAATCTTCTTTCATCCAACACTCGCAGTGAGTTGGAGGACACGTCGATTTGTAGAAGGATGTCATTAACAGGATGTGGACACACGGTGGATTGAACCCCGCCACGACTTCACCCTGTCCTGCACTGTCCAGTTTCATGAGCAGCTGTCTGCCACAGTCCCAGTGTTTATGAAGCAGCTGCTCTCTGTCTGTCTGTCCCTGCTGGGGTTCGAGGTGTGGTGCACAGTTTCACGATGGTGTCAGACCAGTAACTTTCTACCAACACACATTCAGCAGGAGAGCAGACCTGGCGGTGGGAGGGGATCCAGGACGCAGGACACATGAGGCAGGATAGTCCAGGGGTCATCTGAACCCTCATATTCTCCACCTGTAGGCATCAATATTTATCTCCTCTCTCCTCTCCTCTCTTCTCCTCTCCTCTCCTCTCTTTCTGTTTCCGGTGTGTGAGTGTGAGTGGCGGTGGTGGGGGTGCGAGTACGAGTGGTGCAGAGTTTTGAATTGTTTTCTGTCCCTTTTTCCAGTTTTTTCCCTGGTTTCTCTGTCTGTTCTATGTGCATGATCAGGTAAGATTTATTAATACTTTTACTGTTTTGGCCGAGTGATCAGTGGTTGTGTCGGGAGATTTTCGGGAGGAATGGCGTCCTCCGAGACGCCACCTCCGTCTATCCGGCAGGGTGTTAGGATAGTCCCGCCGGATAGTAGCGTTACTGTGGAGGAAGTTCTGTTGGCTGTCGGTGAGCAGGTAGGTCATGATAAATTATCTTTTGCATCTAGAATCAATAAAGCAGTGGTTGTGTTCCTGAAAGAGGAGCCCCTTGTGTATCAGCTGGTACAGAGTGGCGTGTTTATCAGGGACTTATTCGTGCAGGTCTCCCCGCTGTCAGTTTCCTCCACCGTGTCCGGTGTTCCGCCGTTCATACCGAACGAGTTGTTAGTGAGCTCCGTAGGTTCGGCAAGTTTGCCGGAGGATTTAAAACGGTGAGTTTGGGATGTAAGGGTCCCAAACTGAAGCACGTACAGTCTCTGAGGTGGCAGGTGTTTATGTTCCTGGACTCGCCGACACAAACACTCGATGTGTCGTTCAGAGTGAAGCACAGTGATGGGTTTTATATGGTGTACGCCAGCTCAGGATAGTTCAAATGTTTTGAATGTGGAGATGTGGGACATAAACGCTTTGCGTGTCCACATAGACAGCAGGGGGCGGCTCGCTCCGCTGATGCGGCGGGCGGCTCCAGTGGGTCCGCGGCTGGCGGGTCCGGTGCTGGGTCCGCGGTTGTCGGGTCCGGTGCTGGGTCCGCGGCTGGCGGGTCCGGTGCCGAGTCCGCGGCTGGGTCCGCGGCCGCGTCCGCGGCTGGTGAGTCCGGTGCTGGCGCCGCGGGTGCGGATGCGGATGCGGATCCCGGTGCTGAGGACGTGGCAGCCGGTGCCACTGGTTCGGTGCCACCGGTGCCATATTCTGAGGATGATGACTTGGATAGGGAGGAACAGAGCGAGCCTGAGAAGCAGCAGGCTCCTGTGGCTGCGGAGAACCTGAGCAGTTCTCAGTGTGCAGGCACTGAAGCAGTTTCCACAGGTTTTACAGGCAGAGATCCCACTGTAATCACCAATGAAGGACAGGGTATGTTAAATAGTCAGGCATCCTGTGAAGGAGAAGACATGGAGTATGACTCTGAGTCAGATACAGTATCTAGTATAGGTGAAGCTTCCATCAGGAACACAGATCTCTATTCTTTAGAGGAAATAAATCAATTTCTGGATGTGAAATTTAAAAAGTCTGTTAGACTAAATGATTACTTCAGTGAGACTGACAAGTTCATCAGATCTGTTGATGTACTGAAAAGATTGGTCGGTTTCGACCTCTTTCGCCTCAAAAAGCATATTACAATTCTGAGAAAAGCGAAAAAAGGTAAAACTGCTAAAAATGGTGGAGGGAGAGACGGACACAAAAGGGCATTAATCTCTGAAGTCGCCACTCAAAAAAGGGTTGATGTGTTGTTTTTGCAAAAGACGGATACTAATCCAGCAGACGAGATAGATTGGGGTTTATGGTGGGAGGGTTTGTGTACCCTTAGTCATGGCACCAACCTTAATGCAGGGGTAGCTGTTCTGTTTAGAAAAGATGCCTATGTAAAGGTTTTATCTTCTACTAAAGTGGTGAAGGGCAGGCTGTTGATTGTCAGGGCAGAAATAGAGGGCTCTGTGTTCTGCTTTGCTAACATATATGCCCCGAATCGAGGTACAGAATTTTTTTTTTTCACCCTGCTAAAAAATGAGTTAAGGAATTACCAGCATGATCAATTCTACTTTGGCGGGGATTTTAACTGCACTCTAGACTTAACTGTAGACAGGACAAGTGAAGAACCCCGACCACAGTCATCACAGAGCCTTAAAACCTCTTAAGACCCGGCAGTATTTTGGTTTTTTTCGCCTATACACATACCCAAATGGAAAAGCTTATAACACAGTAACCCTAAGTCCTAGATGGATGTATGATACTTCATTTGAAAGCTGACAAGCTCTAGTTTCTGTAGATATGTATTTAGCATGTATCATACACACAACCTAAATGACATCAGTTCAGACATGGCTCTAAAGCAATTTTTTTTGTCTTCAAAAATAATAGGTCATAATTGAACTACAATAACTAGGATGTGCTTTATATGTAAGGCATATGTCAATATGCCAAATACCTTCTACATCATGCCAACTACACCTGGAAGAAATTTTGGAGTTCTAGGCCTAAACCTTGGGGAGTTAATGGAGTTTTTATGGTGTGTTGTCACTGGCGGCACAAACCTCTCCAAAATGTCTCCAAATGGCCAAATTGTGCCAAATGCATTTACTCTACTTCTGTGACACTGGAAACATTACTGAAGCATTTTGGTGACTATAAAACCTTTCTCCGTGATTCAAAACTAAAATTCTTTCACACATTCATATTGAGATATTGGCCATATCATGAAAATATGACAAGAACTAAATATGAACAATATATGCGCAAAATATGCGCAAAGTGAGTTGTCTGCCGTGTTGATGCAGCTTTATATCTCGGCTCATACGTATCACAGCTGGACACGCCTAGCAGCGTTGGAAAGGTAAACTCATTGGCTAGAAGCCCAAGTGATTGACATATCAATAGCCAATACGCTGTCCCTATACTAAAGCCGCGTAACAAAGTAAACAAAGCCCATTGGCCCTTCGAACTGGGAGCGCTCCATCTACTTCACGGGCTGTACCGGAGTGAAAACTGAACAGAAAAAGACGGGGACACTTTTATTTTGTAGCCAGCAAAGTGATGAAAATAAGCATATCCAACAACTGCATGCTGGAGCTAGAGAAAATATCGATATGGCTGCGAACGTCTGTATGTTAGTTGACGAACAAAGTTTGGAGATGGTAAACAAATGGACTTTACACGACGATATTCACAAGCTGGAATAATTTTATGAAAAACCATTTGGATGCTTTTGATCAGTGGATTCTCACGGACAATTGGAATATAAATAATTGAGGAATGGACACATATTACGGTTCTCAGATTGCTTCAAAGGTAGGGAGTCACTCTGTTTTCTGGCATTTCCGGTTTACCATGCTGGTTAATATCAATATTAAAGGTTTTGTGCTCATGATTTATAAAAAAAAACAACCGGATGAATAAATTGTGGAGATTCTACCCTTTCTAACGATGTATAGAATGTCTGTAATGATGAAAGTTGAAGCGGGTTATGTCGCTGCGTAGTGGAAACATGTCGTCAACAAACACAAATCGCCCACCGGTGGGCGAATGGGTCTTACCTGGATCTGTTAGACACATGGAGGGTCAAACATCCGCAATAACAATTTCCAAAAGTCTCAGCTCTAGATTAGTCCACAGTCACATAAGTCCAGTTGGCTTTACTGACCATCACTATGTCAGCATAGACTTGATCATTTCGCCAGAGGAAAGGGCTGGGTCCTACTGGTCCTTTAACAATAGACTTCTGCAGGACCGTACTTTCTGCCAAAGCTTTGAGAGTTCTTTGGCAGCAGTGGAAATCTAGGAAAGCAGATTTTGTTTCTTTGAAGCTGTGGTGGGAAGTTGGTAAGGCCCAAATTCGTGGTTTTTGCCAGCAGTATACCTCCCATTCGACTGCTAAGATAAAGGCAGCAGTTCAGGAGCTTGAAGCCAATATTAGGAACATTGAAAAGGGGTCACATAGGGATTTGTATCCCACCACGTGTGATCTGCTGCAGGAGAAGAGATTGGAGTTGAGCTCCCTCCTGCAGGAGAGAGTGAAGGGAGCTCTTGTCAGGTCTCGCTTCCTCCAGCTAAAGGATATGGATGCCCCAAGCTCTTTCTTTTTTAATCTGGAGAGATCGGTGGCACAGAGGAAGCAGATGACCTGCCTTAAGCTTCCTGGAGGCAGAGTGACCACCAGTCCGGGTGAGATGAGGACCCATGCAATGGACTTCTACGCTGACCTCTTTGGGGCAGAACAGTGCAGCATGGAGTGCCGCGAGGAGCTCCTGGAGGGGCTTTCTCAGCTCATCCCAGGAGAGAAAGCTGCTCTGGACTCTGAGCTGACTCTGGACGAGTTGACAGCCGCTGTCAATCAGATGGCATCAGGACGGGCACCAGGGATTGATGGTCTCTCCACTGACTTTTACAAGCGGATCTGGAATACCCTTGGACATGATTTACATGGGGTTTTTTTGGAGTGTTTCAGAACAGGATTGCTTCCTGTCTTGTGTCAGCGAGCTGTGCTTTCCCTGCTTCCCAAGAAAGGAGACCTGGCATTACTTAAGAACTGGAGGCTGGTTGCTCTCCTTTTTACAGACTATAAGGTGTTTTCCAGAGCCCTATCCAACAGACTTAAGGACATCCTGGGAATACTTGTACATACAGACCAAAGTTATTGTGTACCTGACAGGAAAAAGGAAAACATTTTCCTTATTCAAGATATTATTGATGTGTGTAGATCCCATAATGTAGATTTTGGTATTGTTTCTTTGGACCAGGAGATGGCTTTTGATAGGGTGGATCACTCTTATTTGTTTTCTGCACTTAGGGCTTTTGGTATAGGTGATGGTTTTCTGGCCTGGATTGGTTCATTGTATAGTGGTGCTCAATGTATGGTAAGGATGGGGGCAGGGCTGAGTCGGTCAATCCCTGTACAGCGAGGGATAAGACAGGGATGTCCTATCTCCGGTCAACTATATAGCCTAGATATTGAGCCCTTGCTGTGCATTTTGAGAGGTCGGCTCAGTGGTCTCTCACTGCCTGGGTCCTATAATCTTGATCGTCCACCTACTGTTTCTGCGTATGCAGACGATGTTAATATTTTTTTCTCCAGCCAGGGGGTTGTTCAATGTTTGCAGGATACCCTGTCCCTGTATGAAAAGGCCTCATCTGCTCGGGTGAACTGGGCAAAGAGTGAAGCCTTATTGGTGGGACAGTGGAGGGTTCAGGCAGTGCCCAGTCTGCCTGGAGGTCTTGAGTGGGGGAAGGAAGGCCTGAAAGTGTTGGGAGTATTTTTTGGCACTGAGGGTTTTCAAAACAAGAACTGGGAGGGAGTTAAGGAGAAAGTGTGCGCTCGGTTGTCTAAATGGAAATGGTTGCTACCCCAGTTGTCGTATAGGGGAAGAGTTCTGATGGCCAATAACCTGGTCGCCTCGACCCTTTGGCATAGGCTGATTGCTCTGACGCCACCGAGAGGCCTGATGGAGGACGTTCAGCGAGTCATCCTGGACTTTTTCTGGTCTGGCCGGCACTGGGTCCGGGCAGCAGCCCTCTACCTGCCTGTGGCTGAAGGGGGGCAGGGACTGAATAACATCCAGGCAAAAATTGCCTCTTTTATGCCGCCTTTCCACTGCATGGTACCAGCTCGACTCGACTCGACTCGACTCAGCTCGCATTTTTGGCGTTTCCACCGCGAAAACATGGTATCTGGTACCTGAAGTGGCTGCTTTTTCTATTACCGCCTCGCTCTAGGTTCCAAGCGGCTGAGCCGATGCTAAAAGGTGACGTCGGCAGACGGCCGGCCACTGATTGGCCAGAGAGTGTGACGAAGTCACGAGAGCGACATGGCAACCATGCTGGTAACAGCCATAGCAGCGCCGCAACCAACATATTCCACTTCTTCAACTTCTTCAACATGCCAGCTAATAATAGTAATGTTATCGATGTCCTCCATTGTTGTTATGTGGGTTTTCTCCATGTGTGGGTTGCGTAGGTGTTGTTTGCGTCGCGTACAAAAATACTTCACGGCCCTTTCGCGCAGCCGACCCCGCCCACGTCCAGGAGGTACTATTTGAGGTGGAAAACGACCCGTGCTGCTGCCGTGTCGAGTCGTGTCGAGTCGAGTCGAGTCGAGTCGAGCTACATGTGCGGTGGAAAAGCGGCATTAGACTCCAGACTGCATAAAGACTGCTGTACCATTGCGGCCCAAGCTGGTTTGACACAGCTCGTTTGCTGCTGAAGAGAGCTGGGCAATTGGGCTATGATAAACAGCTTTTCCTTTTACTGCTTGAGGATGTGGACCTAACTGGACTGACACCTTTCTAAAGCTCGGTATTACAGGCATGGCAGATTTTTAAGGTTGCACGTGCCACAAATGAGACTCCGGGCATGTGGTTGTTTGAGGAACATTTGTTTTATAATAACCTCATAAAGACTCAAACACTGCAGTCTGCCAGCCTGCGAGCCTATCTTAGAGAGGCTAGCTGCACCAAACTGGGCCATCTGATGAAGATGACGGCAACATCTGTGGACGCCTTGACAGAGAGAAGCAATATCACCTCCATCAGGTTGATCAACAGAGTGGTGGAGGAAGTCTGTACTGCCCAGCAACAACCTCTGAGAGAATTTGCACAAAACCGCAGTCTGTGTGGCCAGTGGAGCGAAGAGGGAGAGTACAGTTTCCCCGCTCTGTCTATCACCCCAGTTGTGGGGGAGTGGCAGGAGGGAGGAGGTCAGCTGCTGTCTCTCACAACCCCACACCTGGAGATTTTTCAGGCTGCAGGGAAGAAGGATTTGTAACAAATCTGCTCCAAGGTTCTGAACCTGCGCTCTTTGGCAGGCATGCAGGAGTCGAGGTGGACAGATTTTTTTGGTCCAGACGTTTCCCCGAAAGGAGCAAATGGAGCAATAGCTACAAACAGATGCAGAGCGCACCTGGATCCAGAGCAGGGGGAGGAGTGTATTTTCTGCTCTCAGATTGAGACCCTGGTGCATTTATTCGTTCAGTGTCCTCGGCTGACAGTACTGTTTGAGCTTTTAAAAATGTTGTTTCAGGGTCTAGGGGAGAATTTTTCTTTTGATTTGGTTAATTTTGGCCCGAAGTACTGTGCTCAGAAGAAGAGTGTACACACATTGATGAACTTTTTATCTGGTTCTGTCAAGTTGGCCATTTGGCTAACACGCAGAAACCGGGCTCAGAGTGTCGGTAGTGTGGAGCCGGTGCTGGTTCTGAAGGGACTGCTGAAGGCCCGACTGAGGGTGAAACATGCTTATTATCAAATAATGGACGATATGCAGGGCTTCAGTCACATATGGGCTGTTGGAGGGGTTTTATGCTCTGTGAGGGGGGACAGAGAACTGAATGTAAGCTTCTGATTAGAGAAACACGTTTTCTGGTGGACAGGTTTGTTGTATTTTAGGGATGTTTCTGGTTTGTTTTTGTTTGTTTTTTTTGCTCTTAAGTGATGATGTGATAGTGATTTGTTTTCTCCTTGCAGTGGTGCAAGAAAGGGATTTTGAAAACCAAACCTCTCCAACCCTCTCCTCTCCTCTCCCCTCCTCTCCTCCTATCTGCTAAGTGCGTAAGAAGTAGTTGTAAATAAGTAATGATGATGCAAATGAGGGGTAAATCCCAAGCAGACGTTGAAAGAACAACACACACGGACACGAACACGAACACACACACACATACACACACACACACACACACACACAGTAACAACGGTTCCGTAACACTCGTGTCTCCTGTGGTCTTTCTACTCGCAGTTTGTTCATATCCCATCTCTGCTCTCATAGTCCTCTCTCCATCTCCTTCTCTCTCTCTCTCTTCATCTCCCTCTCCCCTCTACCTCTCTCAAACTCTCCCTCCCTCTTTCTCTCTCTCTCTCTCTCAAATTCAAAGTGCTTTATTAGCATGACAGTATTTGAATACAGTATTGCCAAAGCATATTAAAGTTACAAAAGAATAATTGTACTGTGGCATCCCGCCCCGTAAACCTCGGCCCGGACCAGCCCGAGGGTTGGTCCTGGATGGCCGTTACCACCGTCAGCCGGCGACGGAGAGCACCGACCGAACCCCAATCAGCGTGATTGGGGGACACCTGGCCGAAAGCCGAGGAGCTGTCACGTTAAAATTGTACCGGGGGCGAAAATTGTACCGGCCTACGTCATCAGTTGTTTACATCTTGACAACCTGCCTGGCAACAGACGACGCGATCGTCTGTTGCCGGGCAGGTTGCAAAAAACATTCGGCTCATGTTTCCAAAAGACGAAGTAACATAAAACAGATAACGGATCGCTAGATAAAACTTGTTTTTACTTTATATTTGTATTGTATTTAATTGTTTAATCGAATAGCAACAGACGACGCAATCGTCTGTTGCCGGGAAACGGGCGATCGCGTCAAATGACGTAGGAAGGTTCTTGTACATTCCTACATCATTTGACGCGATCGCCTCGATTAAACAAATAAATACAATACAAATATAAAGTAAAAACAAGTGTTATCTAGCGATCCGTTATCTGTATTTTAACGTGACAGAGCCACTATAAGAGGACTGACATTTGGGCAGACCAGGGGCCTGTACCACGAAGCTCGCTTAGAGGGTTAGTGAGGTATGTTGAGCTCAAAGCCTGGGTTAGTTGTACCACGAAAGTCGATCTCTTTTAGCGTCGCTGTATCACCATGGTGACTTATGCTCGCAACCAAACCTGGTCGGGAGCAGTTTTTCGGCTTAGTCTAGCCGGAGATCGGCTACTTAAATCGGCGTGCGCAGCTTCCTAGCCCCTCCTCTGACAATGACGTCACCATTTGTGGGTGTTCCCGTGGACCTTGGGGCACTTCTCGTACAGGCATCTCTCCGGAGACAGAGGGTTTTACGGGACAGAACCGATCCCTTGGCATTGTCTGACGATATTCAGATTTCAGACTTTATTGTCATTGTGCAAACAACGAAATTGGGGTTCTTCATGAGAGATACAGATTCTCATCAGAGGGTGCTCGTTATTTGATCGTCCTTTTGGACCTTATGTAGACAATGCTTACTTGCGCAGTATGTCTCAGAGTGACAGAGTGCTAGAGTGGAGGTAGCGCGTCAGTCTTGAATTTCTGCGTGTGGGGTTCGACTACCAAGTGACGAGAATTTATGTGATGCTTAAAAAGTCCCAATTCTCATGCATATGGAATACTTATTCACTAAAGCTTATGGAATTATATTTTTGTGCTTATTTCGAACTTGAACCCATATTTTCAAGGCCGTGCTGGCACCACATCTATGGGGGTAAAATGCATGATGATAGACCGGCGAATTTGAACCCTGGTCGCTGGCGTTCGGGTCTTATACTAATCCACTACGCTACAGCCGCTACCTCTCAGTGGTTGAAAACATGTGATACATTTCTTACATAGGGTGTATTTAAAGTGAATTCCCTAAATGATAGAGTAAGGCAGGATGGACGTTGCTTATGCATTTTTAAATCATCATCATTCTAATTGGATTAATGGCGTACAATTGTGCATTTGGCATAGTTATTTTATAGACAATATGCAGAATCATTTCACTTATACGCATATAGACTGCTTGATCTATCGTAAAGGTGAGAACAATTACGCAAAAAACGCCCCTTTCAAGTGAACGCGCACTGAACCTAAAGCGGAAAACCTGGTTCAACTAATTGAATCTAAAGTGAGCTTCGTGGTAACATTTAACTCTGATTGCGAGTTGCGGCTCTGTCGAGCCAGGTTTTCCCAAGAAAGCCTGGGTATGTTCAGCGAGGTTTGTGGTATACCCCCCAGGGACGGGAGCGAGGAAGGAGGAAGCGCTCATGTCCGCGAGAGGCTAGAGGCCCACGGAGGCCCTAGAGACCGCGTTTCCTTTGTTTGATTTAAGTTGTCTGCAATAAATGCCTTTAATGGCTTAACCCACACTGCCAAGCGTGATTTATACCTGGAACCCGGCTCATTCGAGGAGCGGGTTGCCACAGTACAAATAACAGATAATTATAATAATAATAATAACGCTAATAATAATAATAACAATAATAATAACAATAACAACAACAATAAAAAGTCAGACTGAATCTCTCGGGTTATGACATTTCAGGACATACTGGGCCCTATTTAACGGTCTGAAACGCAAGTGAGAAGCGCCAAGCTCAAGTAGCTTTGTGGGCGGTTCTACGGCGATGTAGCTAGTTTACCGGCGCAAAAAATGACTATTGCGCCAAGCGCATATCTAAAAACGGTTGGTCTGAAGTAGCTTAGGCCCAAAATATTTAACTGATATGCTTCCACTACATCAGCCTTCTAGACCACTAAGAAGCTCTGAGACCAATCTGTTAATTATCCCCAGAGTAAACACAAAACATGGGAAAGCAGGATTTAGTTAACAATAACTGGAATAAAACTCCCAGAGGATTTGAGACTTGCCCCAACTCTGGAGTACCTTTAAAACAAGACTGAAGACTTTTATGTTTGCTATAGCGTTCTGGCTAAATCTTAAATACATTGCACTTTCTAAAAGCTTTTTTTAACTTTGCCTTTAATTTCTATTTTAATACTAAAATGCCTTTTTAACTTTCTATTTTACCCATTTCTTTGCATGCTTTTTCTTTTACTATCTATTATTTTATTTTATTGTGTGACAATGTTTATAGTGAAGCACTCTTGAGTCTGCCTGTGTATGAAAAGTGCTATATAAATAAAGTTGCCTTGCCTTGCCTTGCCTTGCCTGCCTTGCCTACCCTACCCGTAGGTGTGGTTTAGGCGTAACGTGCAATAACCAATGAAGTGCAAGCTCCCATCCCCCTTTAAGAGCCATGAGCGCCATTTTGAATCTGACGAGGTTGATATTTGGACTGCGCGTCTGCAGTCTCCGATGAGACAGATGCACCTGAATTTCAACTTCAAATGTATCGTTTATGGCCAAATAATATGGCCTAATCACACATGGAATAAGGTTTTCTTCCACAACTTCAGAAATCTGAGTCCTCAAATAAATGTTATCAAAGAAACGTATATGATAAAACATATGATAGAGGCAACTGTGTTCTATTTAATGATATATACGCAATACATTATAAACATAGTTTCTTATCTGTATTGTATGCATTATCGTTATCGATTCAGTGCTCCACCGTTAATATACATTGCCATGGACTGTATTATGGGTTACGTGTTTAGTTGCTTAACAGATGGACGCACACTAGGGGTGTAACGATTCATGCGCTGCAGTGAGATGATCGATTGTCAGTCCTTACCGATTCAACTAAATCGATCTGCTAAAATAAATAAATAGAATGAATCGCTTTGGCTTCACCAATAATCGATATAAATGCTTTAAATCGTATGAATCGATTATGATTAATGTTTTAAGACTTAGTTTACACGTTTATTTTGTGAAGTGCAGCTCGGTAATCCGTAACTCTGTCATCAGCTAGTCAGCTTGCAAGGAAGTCCCACGAGAGTTTTTTTTCTCCCTCACCCTCTACTGGTGCATTTCAAACATGGCAGAGAGCGGCAGCGAGATTGTTAATGCACCAGCAAACTTGAAATCCAAAGTGTGGAAGCATTTTGGCTTCGCAAATAATAATGGTAAAATTGAAAAGGGGTGTGTGACGGGCGCATAGCTTCCGTCAATGTTGCCTGTGTGTGTTTGTCTTGTTTGACTATGTATTCCGTTACCTTCCTACTGTTTTAAAAACATTTATCAACCATGTCATTTATCATGCGCGCTACGGCAGTTTAATACAATCTTGCAAGTACCATCATTACAACGTTCTGTTTAATACCATTTACCATTAACGTCACCTGTTCTGTTGCAATAACCATTCAAACAAGTATGTCGTTGTCAATTCCAGGTTTGTTTATTTAGTTTAAAAAGCTACATGTTAACACAGCCGTAAATGTTCGTCTTATCAGCGTCTCGTCTAGACTTTGTATTAGGGAATGTGTGCCGCGTCAACGGGGTTTAAATAACGTCATAACTTCCGGGTAAACCGGAAGTGACCCCGAGTTGTTTGTAATTATGTTTATTGCAGTTTGTTTGTATATTTTGGCTGACGCCAAACCCAGATAGCAAAATGACGTTGACATCAACGTTGAAATATGATCAGGCACTGACGTTGAAAAGACGTTTGAAGCCCGACATTGTTTCGATTTGAAAGCACATCGTTACGTCCGACATCAATCAGACGTCGGATTTTCAACCATAACTGACGAGATATCAACCATCATTCAACCATATCTAAAACACCTTTAATAAGGGTTGATTTTTGTTGATTTAATATTGAAACCAGTGTTAACTGATTCAACCATCATTCAACCATTAATCGGTAAGCCTCTCATTTAGGTTGATTTAATATTGAATACAATGTTACTGATTCAAACCATAATTTAAACCCATTTGTCAGCTGCTTTATTTGAGGCGAAGAAGACTGAAACGAAATGCAGGGAAACCTGAAAGTTGGTAAGCATGTTTTTTTCAAAAATGTATTCATTTTATTCACGGTTCTCGGCCACACGAATGGCAACAATCAAATCAAATAAGACCAATCACACTTTCATTAATTAATTTAAACTTTATTTAGACAGTGAGACCATAAAACACTCTTTCTGCCTTTTCAAATTCGTATTTCCACCGGTGAAGTAGATAGTAGTCCTCTTCACCCCTCCCACCCGCTCAGGAGCGTACCGTAGCTACCGTTTTACAGTATTGGAGAAGTCCCCCAGACAGCAAGCAAACATTGAATAAACATTGATTTTCCATCTGAATCATCATTATGGTTGATATTGAAATTTCAATGCAAAATAAATGTTGAATCACCATTACCATATCGATGAAACCTGATGTTATCTAATGTTGATGGCAGCAACATTGGAACAACATTGATCTATTGTTATCTTTATGATGGAATAAGCATTGCTATTTGGGTTACCGGGCGATATTGCCATTGTGTTGAAAAGTCATTGATTTAGAGTTGACCGGGAAATATGGTTGAAAATGCATCGATATATAGTTGACCGGGAAATATGATTGAAAATGCATCGATATATGGTTGACCGGGAAACATGATTGAAAATGCATCGATATATGGTTGACCGGGAAATATGATTGAAAAAGCATTGATATATAGTCCTAGTTGACCGGGAAATATGATTGAAAATACATCGAGATATAGTTGACCGGGAAAAATGATTGAAAATCCATCGATATTTGGTTGACCGGGAGATCATCGGGTGGTAGACCAACGTACTTCACCGGACACATCTCATTTCTGGACCCTTGACCCATACGATCAGGTAAGCTTGATTATGTAATGTTCGATATGAATGAATTGTACCAAATCAACTACTGTTACTCGTTAACATAGTGGTAACCCACGCAGTACTGCAGTCATTGAAATAGATTTTGTTAAATCAATGTCAAAATCTGCCAAAGTTAATGTAACTTCGTGCTGATGGCCATCGTCGTTATCTTCCAACAGGTTACAATAAGTTAGCAAAACCTCAGAGTCCTGTTTATTTTTGTGATAGCTAGCTCGAAATACATAGGCTATCTGTACCATTATACCAATTGCTAAGCAGGCGGTAGATACATGGATGTATGTCGTTAAATCTATTAAAAAAGCACCGCTTTTTCTTCTGACCGCCGGTGAACACCGGCACCAACGCTAGCATAATTGCAGCAGCCTGCCGGTGTTCTATCAATTTCTGCTCCCTTGTCAGTTTTTGTTATCTAGTGGTTCTGCGCATGCGCACGATGACACTTGATCCGCTGTGTAGTATTGTACCCCTGAATGCTCCAATAAAGACGTTATAATACAATATCAGCCTATCGAATCATGCTACCATATCAAAAAGTGCTACCTTATGCGTTTGGTAGCGTTTGCCATGTCAATCTGCTGAAACCCTATTGAGCGTGCGCCACCGGTTTCTGATTCTGAATCAGTTGATCAACTGTTACACACACACACACACCGGTTGAACGCTGATTGGCTGTTACGTTACACATGTCACTCAGTGGCCACGCTGTTGAACGCTGATTGGCTGTCATCACGCGAAATTCGCGTCAAAGTTGAAATATTTCAACTCGAGCGAATTTGTCGCGGCACAAAACCTCGTGAACGCGCTTGCCTGTGCAGGGCGAAAGTGTGGCGCGACAAATCTAAACTTGTCTCCGGTTTTCTCTAGCGAATAATTCGCCGTTCACTTTGTATGGGATCTTGTCGCCCCGTCGCGTTTGTTGTGAACGCACCGTATACAAGATACAGCAGATACAAATATTGGGGGAATATTATAGGTGAAATGTTTTGGTTACCTGAGTACATATGTATCAGTGTTTCCCCTAGAATTTTTTTTAGGCCCGGTGGTAAGAGCTGATAGTGTGATTTGTTATACATTTTTCACGGGATGCTAGAGTATTTGTTGGTTATTTCCATATAAAACACTTGCTTAGCCATCGCAAGTTGATAATGATTCAATAAACACGTTATTAACAATGAACTAATTTTATTTACAATACAATTTTTGGTGGTGCCATGCTTAAGATGATATACCTGAATGCTGTCAGATTGTCCGTTATGATGGGGCATCATCTGCGCACGCGCGACACCGCATTTTATTTTTAATTTTTTAATTTTTTTTAATTTTTTAATTTTTTTTTTTTTTTTTGGCCGGTTGTTGGCCTGGCGGGGGCGCTCGTTGGCCTGGCGGCCCGCCAGGCCTGAACAATGGTAGGGGAAACACTGTGTATAAAGTACAATCACACTATCTGTATTTAAATTGCTGTTTGTTAACACTGACTTGTCTTTTCTGTTCTCTTACAGATCACTATTGCACACAAAGTAAGCAAAACCATATTTTTTATTTCATTTCTACTAACAACTTGCACAATGACATCCCGCTGGTCAAAGAGGCGGAAAATTAAATCAATGCTTAGGGCCACAGAGTCAGAAATCCTGCAGCAGTTTGATAAAACCTTTACTGAACCCAACATGCAAGGCCACTCTGTCGCAGAACTGGAACATGTTAAATGCCCAAGTGTAGCATTGGAGTCAGTTGTTTCAGTCTCCAGTCACTCAGTTGTGGACCAACCAGGTAGGCCTATAGGGGAACATGAGCAGAGGTCAGCATTCAGTGAGACCCATGTGTCATTGGACAGTGTTCATGACTGTCCATCAGCTAGGCCTGTTGATTCAGAATCAGATGATTATGATGCTGAAGCTCCAACATCAGAGTTAGTATCAGTTGTGGACCAACCAGGTATAGGGGAACATGAGCAGCGGTCAGCATTCAGTGAGACCCATGTGTCATTGGACAGTGTTCATGAATGTCCGTCATCTAGGCCTGTTGATTCAGAATCAGATGCTGAAGCTCCAACATCAGACTTAGTGACAAGCTTAAGATTTTGGGCCTCTTCCTTTTCTGTCTCACTAGCAGCATTGACTGCACTCTTGAGCATTTTGCGAGTGTTTCACCCAGAATTGCCAAGAGATGCTCGGACAATTCTCAAGACACAAGGTGAAATAAAAACTAAGAAAATGGAGGGTGGGGAATATTACCACTTTGGCCTAGCCGCAGGATTGATGTCAAAACTTAAGTCTTTGAAGCTGCCTGCTAATTTGACGACAATTAAGCTGCAGTTTAGTATAGATGGTTTACCACTATTCCGAAGCAGCAGAACTCAGTTCTGGCCCATTCTGGCAACCATTAATGCTGATTACAGCAGATCGCCATTCCTTGTCGGCCTCTTCTGTGGCTTTACCAAACCAAAGAGTGTCTTTGAGTTCTTGGGCCCATTTATTGAGGACCTTAGTGGCATTCTAAAAAATGGCATTTGTTACAAAGGGCAGCAGATAATGGCAGAAGTGTGCTCGTTATATGCGATGCCCCAGCACGAGCCTTTGTTAAAAATATAAAAAGCCACAACGGTTATTCAGGCTGCGACAAGTGTTTCCAAGTGGGCGAATGGCACAACAAGATGACATATCCGGAAATCAATGTTAGATTGAGGACGGACACAGACTTCAACTCTATGACTGATGAAGAACACCACCTAAAGCAAACACTGTCACCGCTAGCTAGTCTGGTCAAAATGGTGACAATGTTCCCATTAGATTACATGCACTTGTGCTGTCTTGGGGTAACCAGGAAGTTGCTATATATTTGGATGAGGGGCAAATCACTGGCAACTAGGTTGTCCAGTAAATCAATCGAAGAGATCTCAGTTAAATTGAAGGGACTAGGACCTTACACTCCTTCTGAGTTCAGCCGGAAACCCAGGCACCTTTCTGAAATAGATCGGTGGAAGGCTACAGAGCTTCGATATTTCATGCTTTATGCTGGCCCAGTAGTCTTGAAAAATACCATTGCCCATGAAATTTATGAAAACTTTATGTTACTTTCTGTGGCCATGCATTTGCTGTTGTCTCCTGGTACATCAGAGGAATTGATTGATTGCGCTCAGGGATTGTTGACTTCATTCGTAACTCACTTTGGGCAGCTATATGGGAAAGGTGAAATTACCTACAATGTCCATCAGCTGACACACTTGGCGTCAGAATACCGTCTGTTTGGTCCCTTGGACAACATATCTGCATTTCCGTATGAAAATTATTTAGCACAACTGAAGCGCCTATTGCGCAAGCCTCACTTGCCTTTACAGCAAGTAGTAAAAAGGCTCTCAGAATCACCTGCACCGACCTCGGACACTGTGAAGAAAGGCCAAAAATACATGCATCCTCATTATGATGGTCCATTGATTTCTTCATTAAGTTATGGAGATCAGTACCATAAGCTTGTTGCGGAAAAGTACACGTTATCATCTAGGTCTGGGGATAACTGTTTTCAAATTGTAAATGACATTACCATTGTTGAAAACATTGTCAGGGTAGATCAGGATCAGGAGACTTACATCATTTTTCGAAAGTTTACCAAGAAAGAGTCCTATGGCCAGTATCCCTTTCCATCTGCAAACATTGGGGTGTATACAGTTTGGGGGTTGAGCAAGAATGTCAGTGTGACGAGGCTTCAGCACATTGGCAAAAAGTACATACTTTACCCTGACAAATTACAGTTCATCGCCATTCCCATCATTCATACCGATTAAAATGTCCACATCAGTTCATATAATCAGTTCATGCCGTTAGTTAAACTGTTCATCGGTTTATCAATTCATCAGTTCATAAGTTAATTTTGGTGTGCTTCGTGTTCTATACAGTCTTTGAAATCCCCTGGCTCAGAAAACGTTATGGAGATCAGTACCGTAAGTATCGTTACGGACAAGAACACGTTAACATCTAGGTCTAGGGATAACTGTTTTCAAATTGTAAATGACATTACCATTGTTGAAAACATTGTCAGGGTAGATCAGGATCAGGAGACTTACATCATTTTTCGAAAGTTTACCAAGAAAGAGTCCTATGGCCAGTATCCCTTACCATCTGCAAACATTGGGGTGTATACAGTTTGGGGGTTGCCATTCCCATCATTTATACAGATTAAAATGTCCACATCAGTTCATATAATCAGTTCATGCAGTAAGTTCATCTGTTCATCGGTTTATCAATTCATCAGTTCATAAGTTAATTTTGGAGTGCTTCGTGTTCTATACAGTCTTTGAAATCCCCTGGCTCAGAAAAAGAAATGGCCCAGTGGTGCATCATAAAGTTCAGCAGTGGTGAAACCGAAATTGTGCCAGACACATGGGTTGAAGGGGATAAAGTCTTCTGGCCCCCATACCCTCCTAAGGACTCCATTAGGCTGAATGCAGCCATCCGGAAGCGGGAACAGCCTAGAGATGGATGGCACACATACCAACCAATCAGACTCCTCATAACTCGTGGTGGGTGTTCTCAAATTGGCTTTTGAGATTCAGAATCATACCCCTGCCTGACAATATTTCTCTTCACTGTACTTGTTATTCTGTGTTTGTAGATACTCATGATGAGGCAGCGAGGAGCCTGGAACGATATATCAATCAAAATTGTGACACCACCGACATCCAGTCTGAGGGGGAGAGCCACCATGGCCTAAAAAGAAAAAGAAGGTAATAATGAAAGTCCAATTTCCAGTTGCACAAATTTGTTTATATTTGACAGATGCTTTTGTCCAAAGCAAACATATAAGCGGTTTCAACCATTTTCTGTTGACATGTGCAATTTAACAATTTGTTGACATTTAATTGCTCCCTTGTTTACTTTTAGACCAAATACAATTTATGAATCGGATGAGGAGCCCCAGGATGTGAGCAGATTCGCCCAAGCCCCCAAAGTGTTATTTCCAGGTATAGTTAGCCTCTGTCTGTCTGTCTGTCTGTCTGTCTATTACGCACAGATCAGCCCCTAACCACCTTTCCCGGCCCCCCACATCTTTTTTTTCCTTTAGACAAACCAGCAACCCAACAAGCCAGTCAGGACAGCCAACCATCACCTCCAAAAATGTATTATAGCCTCCAACGCCCCAATTTCCCTAAGTCAACTATCCCAGCATCGTTCCCAGGAGATGAATTGGCCTACCCTCCACTCGGTCCAATTCCTCAATTCCAGAGGCCATCTCCTGAAGGTATGTTTTTAAAAAGAAGTAATTCATGTCAATTCAAACATTCAAAACAAATGCAGTATATCCAGTCATATGGTTTAATTTCTCTCTTCATACTTGTTACAGATTCTCCAGGCACTGCCAGAATGGCATTAAAAGGCAAGTACAGGAATGTTATGTTCTAAGGCTATTTCTAGGCTTTCGTTCATGTGTAAATCTTTCCTCAATTCTTTGAATCATTGAAGGATGTACCATCTATCAACAATTAGCCTAAACCATTGCTTAAATACATACATACATACATACATACATACATACATACATACATACATACATACATACATACATACATACATACCTCTTCAAAAGTTGTTCAACACTTTCTGAAAATTTTAAGTAAAAGGGCGTCAGCTTTTACATTCAAATTTTATTATTTTCTTTTCAATAGATGTGGCTATGCAGAAACTGCTTACTGCGGTGACGGAGTTGTCCAAGGAGGTGAAGGACCTGCGGGAGGAATTCAGGCAATACGTCCACTCCTGCAAGTGTGGACAGACAGACTCGGTGGGTCTGGCCTCCTTGGAGCCCTTGGAGCTGCCCCTCCACACCATGGAGGCCCTGGACCGTGCAGAGGAGACACTGCAAAATGGACCAAACCGCCAAAATATGGTAGTTTAATAGTTACATCATTCTTCGGTCAGAAAACTTCAATATATCCTAAAAAGTGTTGTTTCAGTACGAATTTATCAATCGAAGTTATATTCAGACTGAAAAAATATATAATCTGCACAGTCTATGAATATGTTGGCATGAGCAAATGTGGTTCCAGTCTGCGTGTGTTAACCCTGCAAATGTGTTATACTTTGCCAGACTGCCTGTCTCGCCATTATCGGAGGGACTACCCTAGAGGTGAGGGTCCGCCGGATGATGGCCAATTTGTTGACCAACGAACTGGCTTCAGGACTGAACTGGGCCGGAAAGAAGCAGGGCAAGGAGCAGGCCAAACAGAAGCGGCCCTTTAAAGACTTGGCACTCTGCCGATCTATGTTGGGTAAGTCCTGCTACATTTTCAATCACCATAAGAATATTCTATGTCATGAAATTGTGGACACTTTCTTACCACGCGCCTGCCAGTGTGATGCTGCTAGCTAGCACGCTACGGCAGAGCGACTCCTCCGTTTTCAAACCAACTACTTTTTCAAACTTTCGATGCACGGCTATAACACTCTCGGCATGTTCCCTAGCATTTAAACATAAATACATAAACAGTTACACAACCACTGTTCGTACCTGTATAGAAAGAACTTGAAGTTGAAGTCCAAAGTTGAAATGGCCGAGGAGACGGCAAGCACGCTATTCCCCTACAGGCTGCACGAGGCAAAACAAAAGTAATCGAACACCATCTAGACTCGATATTGAACTCAGAATGAGTTAACGTGCAGAATAACGTGCAGCGTCGGTAAAGAGCTTTAGCGCAATGATTGACGTTACCCCGAATCAATGACCATTAGTGGGTGGGGGGGGGGGGGGGGGGGGGGGGGGGGGGGGCATACAGGCTGGCCAATCAGATTACAGGGGGGGGCGGGTTGCCCCCCCGTGCCACCATGGAAGCCCCCCACTGGATATGTATATCATTTTAAGAAAATGTCTCCTAGGCTGCCGAATTTGTTTCAAAGTGTGCATATATGTGGGAGTTCTGTTTAACTTTAAGGCTAATTTTTTGCATTGTGCTTGTATTTTCTGTTTTAGATGCTATTACGCAGCAGCTCGGGACAGCCGCCGTCACCCAATACACTTTTGCCCAGGCTGTTCAAAAGTGGCTGCGCTATGCGCCAGACCGGGCAGGAGGGAGTGGAAGACGTGACGTCATGTAATCCTGTAATAAAATGTTGTTGTTTTTACCTTAAACAGTGTGGTGTGGTCCGTGTTTTAGGCTAGGCTATAGGCATACAAGCTTTCAAATTTTCCATAACTTTTTAACATCCTGGCTGTCGATAAAGCAGGATATTCATTATAGGCTATTTAATTTAGGGCATTACATTTTCGTATGCCTAGCAATCATAATAATAATGATTGAAATTCCATTGATATTACGTTGATCCTTAGTTCAGTTGAAATCTCAACATTGTTTCAATATTCCTGATAATTGAAATACCATTGAAATTCCATTGATATTACGTTGATCCTTAGTTCAGTTGAAATTTCAACATTGTTTCAATATTCCTGATAATTGAAATACCATTGAAATTCCGTTGATCTATGGATAGGATTTCAACGTTGTTTCAATATTAAAAAATGGTGCAAAATGATGTAGAATCAACATCAGAGTTTGGATGTTGATTCAATGATTTAATGTTGACAACGGAATGTTGATTTAACATAGTTTCAATGATTGTTTGCCATGAACACTGGAAACGTACACCGTGGACGTTAAATAGCGTGTTATACCTACAGTATCCACGTGTGCCGCTGTGGAGGCGGGTTTCGGGGTTTGGGTTTCACGGCTTTCGCGGCAAATTGTGGACACGATTGTTTAGGGGGGGGGGGGGGGGGGAGACTGTTGTTGACCGGGGAGGGGGGGGGGGGGGGGGGAGACACGTTTGTTGAGGGGGGGGGGGGGGGGGGGGACACGTTTGTTGAGGGGGGGGGGGAGACACGTTTGTAGGGGGGGGGCACGCTCGACAACGAGAGTTGGTTTTTATTGAACGCTCGACAACGAGAGTTGGTTTTTATTGAACGAGACTTCAACACGGAACAGCTGCACGAAACGATGGTCACGTCACGCTCGCTGACGGTGTCGACAATAATGAACACACGAACAATGTTAATAGAACAACACACAACCACATAACATCCCGAACCCATTAACCCCACTTAATCCTAACAACAAAACAAGTTAACAAAAGCCCCATTTGTCAACTGAGAACCCCAATTCCCAGAATCCCCCGCGGCTCCGGAACACGGCGTAGCTTATATTAATCTTTATTATCTGAATGGGAAATGCAATATTTTAGGACAGATACACCATTGAACGCGTTTCTAATGACATTTCTAGCGAGAAATGTACATTTTCCTTACATAATCTTCAGTCAGTGAATGTGTATGATCTTTATTAATCTTTATTATCTGAATGGGAAATGCAATATTTTAGGACCGATTCACCGTTAAACGTGTTTCTAATAACATTTCTAGCGAGAAATATACTTTTTACTTGCATAATCTTCAGTCAGTGATTGTGTCTGACCTTTAGTTTTATAGTTATTAGGATTTGATCGGCTCGCTCGCATGTTTCAACGACGTCAGGTTGCTTTCGCTAAACTAGCAGCTCACGTGCTTCCTGCGTTTGTGTTATTAAACTGTTACTTTATGTAACTTTTAATGATATCATCTTGTTAGAAACACGTATATCTGAGAGCCAACCCAGTCGCCAAAAGCAAACCTACGTTGACAGTGTACGTTTCGTGAACACTGGATTACGTCGCATTTCAACATAAAATAGCGTGTTATACACACACACACACGCACGCACACGCACAGACACACAGACACAAGCACACACACGCACGCACAGACACAGACACAGACACACACACACACACGCACACACGCACACGGTGCATTTCGCTGCTAAAACAACAAAAAAATATTCCCTCAAATATTATTACTTTCAAAACGTTGGCCAAAATGGCCAATAATATCATTTTTTATTTGGGATGCTTCTAGGACAATTTTGGTGGATTTTGAACGGTATGTGGGGGGCACGTTTTTTGCAGGACCTGGCAACCCTGCGCTGTTGGCCGAGATCTGGATCCATCCCGGCGTAGTGCCGTCTCCTTTTGACCTTTTGACCCCAGACTTCTGGGGGAATAGCTGAATCAATTCATTAGTCAATCAGAAGCATGTAAATATCTTCCCGGTGGCGTAAGAGGACGAACAAGGTGTCCTTCAACATCTACGCTTCCAGGCGATTGCAACGGGGCCACACATGAGCATATTCGAACATGTTTAATGGTAGTAATTAGCTGTCGAAATTGGAGGCCTTAATCAATACTGAGCAGCTATTGATTTGCTTCCCGATAAAGATTTGACACAAATGACACGTTATTTAGCATCTACACGTTGAGCTGAGTCCAATGACACCAAGAACGACACTCTAGCTAATGGTAACATGTATTTTACATGGTACACCTAGGTCTAGGACATGATCTCGGTGTAGCAAGAGGCCGAGCTTGATCTCATTGGACTCAGCTTAACGTGTAGATGCTAATTAACATGTAATTTGTCAAAAATCTCCATCGGGAAGCAAATCTATAGCTGGTCATTATTGATAAAGGCCTCCAAAATCGACAGCTAATTACTACCCCGAAACGTATTAAAATATGATCATGTGTGGCACTGTTGCAATCGGCTCGAAACGTAGATGTCAAAGGACACCTTGTTTGCTCTGTTGCACCACCGGGAAGATATTTTCATACTTCTAATGGATTGATTCATATTTTAAGGTTCTCGGAGTGAGACTTGGAAGTGGCTGCAGCAGAAGTGTTGAGACGAAAGATGATATCAAGAGATTTATAGAATATTCCCATTCACATTATGATTCTTCGTCGTAACATCCGACCAAACATCCTTTACATTCACAGAGCGAAGATTATGAAAGTCCAGGCCCCCCCTTCCTGCACTCGGGGTCCGACCGGGCCAAGTTTCGGTGCGGGGGTCCCAGTTAGGCCCTAGAATATGGTATTCAAATTTCAGGGCGGTAGGACCTTCCTATCTCAAAAACATTTTTTCCACCACATTCTGAACCATTAGGTCTCGCAGGCAACACTTCTGAAGGGGCTTTGTCCAAATGACAGACAATTTGGGAAAACTTTTTTTCTCTATGGGCTAGAACTACAAATTTTGCATATGTCGTTCTCGGGGCCCCGGGAAATGTGTGTCAACATTTTAGCATCCCTAGCTATCTCGAAAAGGCTGGAAAAGGGGCGTGACCTCCAACAGTACAGTCAATGTACATAAGACAGAGGTTAGTTTCTAGGCCCCATTTTTTGCGGGATGGAGGTGTACATTTGTGGCTTTATGTGTGTAGACACCGCTGGCCTGTGGCCACGTCTTTGAAGTCTGGGGTTAAAAGGTCAAAAGGAGCCGGCACCACGCCGCTTATGAGATAACAAAAAGTGAATCTGTATTTCTCTCATTACATTTTGTCATTATTGAAGAGAGGCCTGATTCTCAGATATGCATATTGGACTGTTAGGGTATAGGTCTGGGAAGAACTTCAGGCCAAAATCTTGCAAGCGAGCCGCTCGGTGCAGGTGCAACGAGATGGAGCACTTGGTGAGCCTGGACTTTCATAATCTTCGCTCTGTGAATGTAAAGGATGTTTGGTCGGATGTTACGACGAAGAATCATAATGTGAATGGGAATATTCTATAAATCTCTTGATATCATCTTTCGTCTCAACACTTCTGCTGCAGCCACTTAAAGTCTCACTCCGAGAACCTTAAAATATGAATCAATCCATTAGAAGTATGAAAATATCTTCCCGGTGGTGCAACAGAGCAAACAATGTTTCGGGGTAGTAATTAGCTGTCGATTTTGGAGGCCTTTATCAATAATGACCAGCTATAGATTTGCTTCCCGATGGAGATTTTTGACAAATTACATGTTAATTAGCATCTACACGTTAAGCTGAGTCCAATGAGATCAAGCTCGGCCTCTTGCTACACCGAGATCATGTCCTAGACCTAGGTGTACCATGTAAAATACATGTTACCATTAGCTACAGTGTCGTTCTTGGTGTCATTGGACTCAGCTCAACGTGTAGATGCTAAATAACATGTCGTTTGTGACAAATCTTTATCGGGAAGCAAATCAATAGCTGCTCAGTATTGATTAAGGCCTCCAATTTCGACAGCTAATTACTACCATTAAACATGTTCGAATATGCTCATGTGTGGCACCGTTGCAATCGCCTGGAAGCGTAGATGTTGAAGGACACCTTGTTCGTCCTCTTACGCCACCGGGAAGATATTTACATGCTTCTGATTGACTAATGAATTGATTCAGCTATTCCCCCAGAAGTCTGGGGTCAAAAGGTCAAAAGGAGACGGCACCATGCCGGCCGGATCCAGATCTCGGGCATCAGCGCAGGGTTGCCAGGTCCTGCAAAAAATGTGCCCCCCACATACCGTTCAAAATCCACCCAAAATGTCCTAGAAGCATCCCAAATAAAAAAATGATATTATTGGCCATTTTGGCCAACGTTTTGAAAGTAATAATATTTGAGGGAATATTTTTTTGTTGTTTTAGCAGCGAAATGCACCGTGTGCGTGTGTGCGTGTGTGTGTGTGTGTCTGTGTCTGTGTCTGTGCGTGCGTGTGTGTGCTTGTGTCTGTGTGTCTGTGCGTGTGCGTGCGTGTGTGTGTGTGTATAACACGCTATTTTATGTTGAAATGCGACGTAATCCAGTGTTCACGAAACGTACACTGTCAACGTAGGTATGCTTTTGGCGACTGGGTTGGCTCTCAGATATACGTGTTTCTAACAAGATGATATCATTAAAAGTTACATAAAGTAACAGTTTAATAACACAAACGCAGGAAGCACGTGAGCTGCTAGTTTAGCGAAAGCAACCTGACGTCGTTGAAACATGCGAGCGAGCCGATCAAATCCTAATAACTATAAAACTAAAGATCAGACACAATCACTGACTGAAGATTATGCAAGTAAAAATTATATATTTCTCGCTAGAAATGTTATTAGAAACACGTTTAACGGTGAATCGGTCCTAAAATATTGCATTTCCCATTCAGATAATAAAGATTAATAAAGATCATACACATTCACTGACTGAAGATTATGTAAGTAAAATGTACATTTCTCGCTAGAAATGTCATTAGAAACGCGTTTAATGGTGTTTCTGTCCTAAAATATTGCATTTCCCATTCAGATAATAAAGATTAATATAAGCTACGCCGTGTTCCGGAGCCGCGGGGGATTCTGGGAATTGGGGTTCTCAGTTGACAAATGGGGCTTTTGTTAACTTGTTTTGTTGTTAGGATTAAGTGGGGTTAATGGGTTCGGGATGTTATGTGGTTGTGTGTTGTTCTATTAACATTGTTCGTGTGTTCATTATTGTCGACACCGTCACCGAGAGTGACGTGACCATCGTTTCGTGCAGCTGTTCCGTGTTGAAGTCTCGATCAATAAAAACCAACTCTCGTTGTCGAGCGTTCAATAAAAACCAACTCTCGTTGTCGAGCGTGCCCCCCCCCTACAAACGTGTCTCCCCCCCCCTCAACAAACGTGTCCCGTCCCCCCCCCCCCCCCCCCCCCCCTACAATCGTGTGTCGTCGTCCCCCAACAAACGTGTCTCCCCCCCCCCCCCCCCCCCCCCCCCTCCCCGGTCAACAACAGTCTCCCCCCCCACTAAACAATCGTGTCCACAATTTGCCGCGAAAGCCGTGAAACCCAAACCCCGAAACCCGCCTCCACAGCGGCACACGTGGATACTGTAGGTATAACACGCTATTTAACGTCCAAGGTGTACGTTTCCAGTGTTCATGGAAACGTACACCGTGGACGTTTTTTCTTGGCGACTGGGTTGTAACATAAGAAGATATGTGTAGCGGACGGGACCTACGTCCGCTTGGTAGGGGTAAATCACTCTTCCCTGAATGGCTGGAAGTTAGAAGATCTAGGTCCCTAACCCCCAGACCTATGGTCTCGTGTCTGCTCTACCTGCTCAGTTGAAATACAATAGCTTAGGCTTTAGGATTTTAACCTGTCACGGTGAAGACCTAAAGGACGGAATATCAGAAGGTATCGGTGTGTCTTACCCTGTATTCCCCCTAACCACTATACTTTATGGACAGAGGATGAGACGCACCTACTTCAGAGAAGATGGAAAAATAAAAGCAATAGTGTAACAGTTGAAAAAACGAGTGGTGAATAAACAAACTGCACTACCTAGCAAGGACGGTCGCCTCGCACTCTGCGAACTATACTGGTTAACACCGGATGAATCTTCAGCACTGATGGCGTGGAGTCTTCCACTCTTCCACTCGCCACTCAAGCCGTAAAGGTTCCGTTGCTCAGATAAAAACATGTCGCACAGGCACAAGCAATAACTAAGAGCTAAACTGTTCTTTAACTGATCTATTATCTCGAAATATCCGTCCGCCATGGCACCGCGCCCAACCGCCGTCTTCCTCTCCGTGTTTCCCGCCGACCTCCTCTAGTCCCGCCCTCTCCTCTCCTCCCATTCGCCAGGGCACCTGCATGCAAGTCATTGATTGGCCGAGCCTATGGCCAAGTTCAGAGGTGCGATTGGGTGAGGCTATTTTGAGGGAAAGGTTATCGTAGGGGCTACTGTGGTAGAAATTAATGAGTATATTCTATGGTAAACCATGATTATTTTTAGGCCTTATATTTTTAATGGTAGAAGACACATGAAACCTATAGAGCCTGGATTCAGAACAGATGGTGGGACACATGAGCAGGTTGACCTCAGCCTTCAGCCCTATGATCATTTTGACTACAGAGATAATGCATGCTGGCCTCAGACTGGTGTCCAAAATCACTTTTGTTGATAATATTCTGAGACTGATGATTGATGAAGATTGACGTGGGCGGAAACCCCCATTGGGTCAAAGAAATTCTTGTATGTATGCGTGTATAAAGGAGAAGCTGGAACCGATGTTCGAGCAGTGACTCTATAGACCCACTCAGGCTGTTGTCGTTGTTGTTTTTCTGCAGAATAAAGTCTTTTGTCAATTCTTGCTCCGGACCCCTCGTTTTCATTTTACTCTCTCTCTCTCTCTTGAATTAGTCTAAGTGTTTATATCTCGATTAATCTACAACATAATTTGGCGTCACGACCAGGAGGAAATAGGGACTCGCCAGCTGCCGGGCCAGAGGACGGGACTCGAACGGATCATACGACCAGAGCTCAAGGGTAAGTTGTCTTGCCATATATAGGATAGAGTCGTTTGATCTGTTCTTGCCCCGTCTGAAACGCTCAGCAGCAGGTAAAGTGTCTCTTCGATCAAACAAACCAAAATTATAGATAAATGAGCGAGTGAGAGAGACGGGAGCTCCGGGAGAGATTGACGTGCGCGCGCACATATGCCATAACGCGTTCTGTGGTTCTAAATGACCAAGACGCTTTGTGGCTCCCTATTTTGATACGAGTTGTTGTTATTTGGTGTTTTGGTATTTTGTTTAAGTAGGCCTACTATAAAGTCCTGTGGCTGTATTCTAGAGGAACGAATTAGTGAGAAGTTCCAATAGAAAAGTGGGTCCGCAGGTCGAAAAGTGTGCGTACTTGTTGGATTTCTGAGATCTCGATTGGAGTTGGGTCCACCAGGCCGAAAGAGTGCGAGCCTGTTGGATTTCTGAGATCTATCGATTGGAGTTGGGGTCCCGCAGGTCGAAAGAGTGCGTACCTGTTGGATTTCTGAGATCTCGATTGGAGTTGGGTCCACAGGCCGAAAAGAGTGCGAGCCTGTTGGATTTCTGAGATCTCGATTCGAAGTGGGGTCCGCAGGTCGAAAGAGTGCGTACCTGTTGGATCTCTGAGATCTCGTTTGGGTTGGGGTTGAAATTCATTGCCGTCGATGATTCATTTCATTTTATTTGAGTTTCTCCTTGAAGTGCCGACTACTGTGTTTTAAGTTCGGGTTAGTAGCTCAGAGTTGGGGGTACTCGACTGTCATGTTTTAATCAAAAGGCCAGTTTCTACACTCGGTCAACTTTTTCTTTGTAATTAATTACAAACAATTCTGACATTTTTCAATATAATATTAAAATTGTATGAATCGGTTTATTGTCTGTATTTAAGTCGCGTTAGGATTAAGTTACCTCGGAGATTTTTACGACCCGGTTTATTTTTTGTTGATTCTGTCATAAATAAATTAGGCGGACAGAGAATAGTTAATTTGTTTGAAGTAATTGATAATCATAAATAAATTAGACGGATAGAGAATAGTTAATTTGTTGAAGTACTGAATAAATGTGTAAATCTTCTTTGACTTAAACATCACCACGCTGACTCTAACTGCACGTGCACGATCAATCTCACAGGGTACGAGCAGGAGCCTGCGGGCCAGGGTTAAAGATAACAGTGAAAGGGGCCACATTCCTATCTTCGGGAGGGAGACGAGCGCTTGGGGGGAGTTCACGTTTGTAGCTTAGAGATAATAAAGTATTGAAACTAACTATTAGAATAAACTCAAAAAATTGTATTAATAAATAGTGTATTTCAAAATAAATAAATAAAGTAATAAAGTAATAATTAAAAATGGCAACAACAGCGGTAGAAGTTTTGAGTAGAGACCGTCTATTGCTCAAAGGAGAGATGATAAAGATCTCTGAGAAATGGGAAGAAAGGACAGAAGGATCAGGCACTATATGGCCCATGGAAGGGACTTTTGATCCAATAATGTATAGGGACATGGAAGTAGTAATAAGAAATTACATAGATAACAGAAGTGGAAAAACGGCCTTAGCGAAGAAGGACAGGGAAAAGTTAGTACTAGCTTTGTTCTTAGAGGAAGGAGAGAGATGGCGAACATTACAGAGAGTGGCGGGAGAAATAATAGCTAATAACAACAAGGCTCAACTATTGCCTCTGAAGGTTGAGCCACCGCTGCACAAACTAGTATCATTGTACCCATTGCTAAAAGACAACGTAGAATCTAAAGGGGAAGTCACACTAGATGAAGGAGATAATAAATGTAACACACAAGGGAGGGTCAGTGGGGACCCAGGCACAGAGGTGTCTGGCTGCAGTACATCAATACAAAGCCCCCTAGTACTCCAGTCACGGGGGAAACTAAGGAGAGCACGAAGGGGAAAAAAGGCACCCGACACCCTCCCCGGCAATTATCCCATTCTAGTCAAAGGACAACGGGTCCAATATCAACCGTGGGGTTCACAGGACCTGGAGGGAGTCATTTCTAAACTCCCCAACATACATAACGGGGCGTCAAAATGGGTTAGAACATTTGAGGAACTCAGTGGGAAAGTTAATGGCAGTGGGGGACCTGAAAGCTCTGTTGGCAAGAGTATTGGGGTTATCTAAGATGGAGTCTGTACTGAGGAATGGAGGGTTGGATATACTGGATGGAAAGTATGATGAGACTACACTTGATCATTACAGAGGGGCGATGTGGGCCACACTCAGGAGGGAGTTCCCGGTCCGCATGGATCCTAAAAACATGAGAGGTCTCCCTATTGGTGACACAGAGAACCCTGCATCCTACCTGCAGGCCCAAGTAGACAGATGGCGCATGGAGACGGATGAGGATCCTGAGATTCATCCGGTGTTCTCTGTCATGTTTAGAAACTCTGTGATAGAGACACTTCCCAGCCAAATCAAAGCCAAGCTAGAGGATGTGGTTGGACTGTTTACATCAGGATCTCATAACGATTTTAATGACCATTTAGTTCATGCAGTGGAAGAATATCGTCAGAATAAACAAAGAATACAGGAACAAAGCAAGGAGGTTCAGAGGAAGCTATATCAGCTTCAGCTGGAAGATCTCACAAGGAAGGAAAGAGATAAGAAGAGACAGGCAGGTGTTTTAGAACCAGCTGCCGTAATATCGCAAGCCGCCCAGCAGGGCGCCCTTCAAAACCAATATCCACGATTGGCATTTTCTCTCCCAGTACAACAGCCTCAGAGCCAACTGTCACCTACTCCAACTGTTACACATGTACACATCCATAATTATGGGAACCCCACAAATAAAAATTCACAGAATCAGTACAAAGGGCCCCAAGGACAGTTTAGAAACAATCAACAACAAGGATCCCAAGGACAACGCAGAGGTCCTTTAATATGTTATGGGTGCAACATGGAAGGACATATTAGGAGGAATTGTTTGGCTAACCCCTATCCACCACAGCAAGGACAGGGTAACAGCTATCAGGGAAGGCAGGAACAAGGAGGTAGCTACCAGGCAGGTCCCTTTATGGGACAGGGATACTAGGGGTGCCCAGAGAATCCACAGGGGGAGGGTCAGCTTGTAGCAATCACAAAACAAGCTGATGAGGAACCAATACTGCAGGTTCTGATAAATTATAGAGCCACGCCAATGATGGCCCACACTGGAGCCACTTACACTTGCGTAGGTCCAAATTATGCCTCTCACCTCCCCATGGCAGGAAAATTCACCAAAACTTTAGGATTCTCAGAACACACGCAGTTAATACCTATGACAGCTCCAAGTCATAGGTATAGCTCCATTCTTATTTTAAGTTGTATATGTGAGCGAATGAGTGAGTGAGTGAGTGAGTGAGTGAGTGAGTGAGTGAGTGAGTGAGTGAGAAAGAGTTAGCATTGAGTTGAGTTAGAGGGGTCAAATGAAGTGATTTGTGAAGAGTGAGACAGAGAAGAGGAAGAGTGTGTGGATTGGCAACGAGAAGTGGCGATGAGATTGGAGAAGGCTTTCCGGTTAGAATTTTCTTTGGGAGAATGATATCTTTCGATATCTTTCTTTTAAGATTAATAATCTAGTTTTGGAGTGTGTCCAAAAACGAATAAACCAGAAAGTAAAGGAAAGGATTACTGAAAGTGAAAATGGTTATGGAGATTTGTGAAAGCAAAGGAAGTAGGTAAAGAGAGGTAAAGAAAGTTAGAGAGAAGGAACGTAAGTAAGGAAAACCCGCCGGTGGGGGCTGGACAGAGAGACAACAGAGAGAAAGAGATTGAATTTGCATTGTGCTGAATAGATTATTTGTGCGTTTGGATGTACTCTGTAATTGGTTCCTGAATGTAACCTATGGTTTACTGTTTTAGAAAAAAGTAGAACCACCACTGGGATCGGTGATTCTGTGGTTCTTGGAGACTCTGCATCGCGTCGGAACACCATGTGGTATATATCATTACATCTTGGTACACAGAGCACTGGTGAGACAACGGGTTGGATTAGAGAGAGAAGGTGTTTGGAGAAGGGAGAGTATGTATAGAAAGCAAAAAGGGCGGATGCGGGCCGACCCGGAGGTAATAAATCAGCGGAGAGGTGGCTGGGGTCGTTTAGCTCAGGAGGTAGAGCAGTTGTCTAGTAACCGAAGGGTTGCTGGTTCGATCCCCATCTCTCCTAGCTGAGTGATGATGTGTCCCTGAGCAAGTTACATGGTGATTACAGGATTTAGGTATAATTATTTAGACTCCAAAACATGAGCAATTAGGGTTAAAAAATTGTCTGCACACCACACTCCACAGGAGTCAATGGGTTCAATGGCGCCAGGGTAAAGTGACTCATCAAAAGAGGAGCGGACCCAACCCATGGATTCTGCGTGGATAGGTGGATGTTATTTTGGTGCTTGGGCCTGACGAGGTCTAGGTGCCAAAATAACAACACAAATAAAATATTTCCTTCGAGATTATGATAAGTTATAGACAATTTATTAAAAGTGATCTTATAATTTAGAAAAAACAATCGGCAATACTTAAAAATTAGACCAAATAGGTATGATAAAACATTATCCAAAATTTCTAATTTAGGTTATCCACAATGACAAATGTCATTTAAAATAAATAAGTAAAATAAAATAAGAAAGGGTGTGTGTGAGCCTGTTCTCGTGTGTGTGCCAGGGCTGCCGAGGTAGGGGAGAATCCTCTCCTACTCCGAGTGAGTACACAAGGGGATACCCAAGCACACTTCAGATAAAACAATATGGTTAATTAGTAAATAGAAACAATGTATCAATTCAGTGTTGAATAAACTAGTTAAGATCAACATAGAGGGTTTGGGTTTGGTATAGTAGTGAATCAAAATATGGAAAACACTAAATGCAAGCAATAGGTAGAATAAAAGGATTAATTAGGTCGTCCAATTTAAATAGATAGTGAAGGGCAATCGGGTAGGATTATGAAGAGAATTGTGATTTTGAGTAACGGTTAAGACAAAAGTGAGTCGCCCAATATTGAAAATGCAAGTTTTAATATTGTGATTTTTGTTTTCTTTCACATCTCCCTAATTAAAGACAATAGGTGGATTGACGCCACATCTGCTGGGAAGGAGTCATACATGCTATGTTGTCAAATTGGATTCGGAAGTAGTGGGTTTACCTTCAAATGCCACTAATGCTGTTGCAACACTTTAATAATTTTAACTCTGATAAATTATCTTTTGTTTTATTGTCGCCCTGATGTGTATTCATTAGGCACACACATGGCTGCATAAGGCAGATGCGGCTGAAGACTCTGTCTCCATCCCTCCACTTTGCGATCTATACCACCATATAGGTGGGGATTGATCGTATCCCAGGTACGGCATCCTGCAATAAGCCAGTATGGAAGGCTGGTTAGCCAACGACGGGTAAGATCCCACCTTGAAGCCCGGGACGACCTAAAGCAGGCACAGTCACGATTACTTGGCAGAGTCACTGTGAGCACTGGCTCACTTGATCATGGAGTGACGGACTGCAACCATCATTGGAAAAGCCGGCTGATGAAAGGTGGAGGGGGAACAGGAGTCAGATATGTCAGCTATGGCAGCAGAAGTGGTCTTGGAACGGGGCATGTCGCGTTTTATTTTATTTTATTTTACCTTTGTGGTATAGAAGCCCACTAACGCATGTACGTTTTTTCAGTTTAGTGCATGACTTGGGAGCAGCGTGGTTACAGGCGGCTGATGGTAAACCCACCCATATTGGGCTTTGGATTTGGACATACTGGTTTCGATTTCCCTTCCCAAAAGATTGGTTTCAGTTTGCTGATGCATAAGGTTAGAGGTTTCGTTCTTAGATTTGCTTATCATTTAATGTGCATGGTTTTGACCATTGCGCAAGGGGGGAGGTATTGAGGAGAATTAGGAAAAATTTTGAAAACAAGGTTTTTCTTCACCATACTTGCAAACAATGATTGACATCCAGCTAAATGAGTGTGAAATATTTGAAAAAACAGTGTTCAACAGATGGGTAGAAGCAGTCCCATCAGAAGACCAAAGTGCGGTTACGGTAATCAAGGTTCTGACTAGAGATGTCATGCCAAGGTTTGGAATTCCGTCACAAATTAGCACAGGCGACAGAGCAGCGTTTATTCAGAAAACACTCAAACAAGTGATTTAACATCTGCATGTCAAATAAAGACTAGTCCGTGTCTACATTCCTCAAACCACAAGGTATGGTGGAGAGAGGAATGGGACGCTTAAAGTGCGTATTGGAAGTTAGACACTACAGTGATGAATCATATAGGAAAAAAATTCGAATACATGATTTTTTAGTTTTTTTATTAATAAATCTACACTACAAGTGGCATCATGAGCCGTTTTTGTGATGCAATTTTACTTCCGCATCTCAAACGCTCGTTTTCAAGCGTGACGTAGGAATTGGTAGACGGACGTTCTAATCATCATAGACTACATAGGCAACATAACAATGGATAACAGTTTCGGACCACTTCCGTACAATTTTGAGCCAGCTAGCCGTGAGGGAGAACAGCAACCACCTAATAGGGGGAGACACCATGGCAATAGGAGGGAGATAGAGTTGTGGTGTCAGGAGAATCAGTGGAGAATTGGGCAGGTGTCTTGGTGAGTAACTGGCATTAGCTTGAGTTAATATTAGCTAATGACAGCAAATGATGGCCACGTTTCAATATTTAACAGGCATAACTTTACTAGTACTTGATTATATATGAATCTACAGGATGTATAACTCCACACTATCTCTTACATAAATACTACTGGAGGGATGGAGGGAGGGCGGACGGACGGGTGGGCGAGCAAGGGAGTGCGCGATCAAACTGAAAGAAACGAGCGAAGTTAACCTCACATTTCATTTTGATAGGTGCTTGTGTGGGAAATGCCAGCCAATGAGCTCAGCTGAGGAGAGCATGTGTTGCAGGGAGGTGGATCCCTTCTGGGCTCTAGTGGAGATGCTAAACCCCAGACCAGACGTAACATGCCTGACTCTGCATCCAGGCTTTGAGGGATGCTGTCTGAACCCCTTTGTGCTCCAGGTAGCATACTTGGCCTTCAAACAGGAGCATGGCCCACTGCAGGCCAGCACACACGAGTATGTTCAGTTGTCCACATTCCAAAATAACTATAAAAAGATCCTAGTTTACCAAGTAAATAGAGCTCAAGTCACAGATTCTGGGGTTTTGAAACCTGCTGAACCCCAGAATTTGTGACTTGTTTATTATGTTGAATGGACTTTACCAATTTTATATAACTGAAAACATTAAACATTTAAATACATTAATTGGTAGCAATATCAGAACTCAATTGATTTTTTTTCTATTGTAATTTACCTTATTAATACCATTTACAATATCACCCTTTTTGATTACCAAGTTTAACTGTCCGCTGGGCCTATGTAATTCTTGGCAGGCACATCAGGAAGCCCTTACCTGCATGCATTGTGTCTGCCATCAGACGGCAGTTTCCAGAGGAACATGGGGTTTATAAAGGTTTTGGGTGGCCTCATTTAAATGACTTTTATATAATATTATTTTATAGAAACTTTTAATGATTCTTTTCTTTGAATATTTAGTTCTTGCAGTTTAAAAACAAAAGGAACACACTGCAATACAAATTGAAACGTAAAATTAACCACAGCAACAAAACTAAGATACAGGATCAGAACTTCATAAAATATTCCTGTGTAGCATACATAAACTGTAGACTAGAACATAAACTTATTTCAACCAAAGCGTGGGTGTCAAGCAGGACCAGGTGGTAACCGCAGGCAAACCTCCAGAAAAAACCTAGGGAAAGAATAGTTTTGTTATTAACTTCATTAATAATAAAATGCAGATAATCAGAATGGGGGAGATAATTTAAGAATCCAGAAGTTCAAGTAAAGAGGGATCTTTCCCTGAATGGATCCATGTGCCAATAGATGTGTCTTTCTCTTGGTTGCAAATGCAGATACCACATAACTCCATGGTCCCACATCTATCTCTGAGATTAAATGTGGCTTTACAATATAGTGTACGAAATACCTAACAGTGTTTAACACTAATTTCCTGTGTTAAAACGTGTGTGTCGTGCAAGATACAAGCCAACAGCCTCATCCTTGCTGATCATCTGGAAGGATGTGGAAAGGGGGGCAGGTGCAGAGGAGGACAAGTCAGCTGAGCTCTCTTGTAGACTCCTTGGTGACCTAGAGTAGGCCTCAATCAGAGACTCCATAAGGGCAGATGCATAAGCTGAAGAAAGAAAACAAATGTTTAGATCCCATTCAGGGACTTAATAAAAGTAAGTTATAAAGTAATAAAAAACTAAAACAGCTTACCGTACGATGGCTTCTCCTTGACAGGGCGGACGACCCGGCCTCCTTTGCGGAACCTTGGGTAACGAACTCCATATTGAACCTCGCCGTCATGTGTTCGTGCAACCTCTCGACTTCCATTGTGGTTGTAATGCAGGGCTGCCAAGAGAAGCCTGTAGAAAAAGCAATTCACAAGCTGCTCTTATATCCAAGTACCAATTTAAAATGAATGCAGTTGCAGCCTCACTGTACCATACTCATTTCAATATCACTCTACTTACCTGCTGTACATCCCAAGGAAGGAGAAGCCAGTGTGCTTAGGTGCAAAGTGGAGGATAAGCGAGTGAAAGGCTTCCAGGGAAAAGGTCTGATGCTGTGGGGACAACTGCCGAACATCCTTCAACAATGCTGTTCTTGTAGTGACACTCTCCAACTTAATAGCTACAGTTGATCCTGCATAAACAACAACATAACATGTGTTCCAATGTTAATAGATGTCCATATATTCATTAGTTACAAACACTGATTAGGCATGATTATATAATTACTTCCAGTATCACACAAGTTTGAACAGTACTTTGTTTATGTGTGAGCACACTCTGGGTTATACAGCTCCGGAAAAAATTAAGAGACCACTTCAAATGTTCAGTGTCTCTTGTTTTACTCTTTATTGGCATATGTTTGAGTAGTATGAACATTTTGATTCTATAATATAAACTAATGACCATATTTATACCAAATTAACAATAAAAATATTGTCATTTAGAGCATTTTCAATAAGTAATTTAGGGATAACGATTTAAGAAAAATCCAGACTGGTGGCTTAATTTTTTTTTCTTCGCGGGGCTGTATATTGATGGAGTGCTGTGGAACACAAATTAACAAAGCACCAACAAGAACTTTGATCTCTAATCATATTCAGCCACACATGTAGTAGTATGTTGTACCTGGTTCCAGCCACTGCTTGTTCCTTGCTTCTCCCTCCAAAGGGAGATGTGCACAGGAGGGAAATCCAGGACTGTCATGTTCATGGATGTCCTGAACATGGTTCACCATGCTTTGCCACTTGGCCTCCATTACATTTGGATCCCCATTAGGTGTGGAAGCTGCAGTCCAGTATAGGTGGTTGACAATCGATGGCCTCCACAGCTTAAGGTCCTCACATCCCCTCTCCTTTGCAGCAGCATCTAGCGCTTTTCCTATGCCTGTTTCAGAACATAAACACAATTTTATGTTTTTATTTTAACCAAGTGTTCATCTAAACAAACCTATAAACATCAAGCTACTTACTTTTACCAACATGCCAGATGTCAAAGAAGTGACTTGTTCCTTCAGGGCACAACTCCTCCCGCACCCACTTGGCAACCTAAAGAATGAGACAACATTTCTTAAAATTAGTAAGTCTGGGGCGCCAATGGCACAGTGGGTACAAATCTGTCTAATAAAGCAAAGAAAATATCGTACAAAAATAAATAAATTAGTAAGGCTTTTTTGAGCATTTGCTCCTTACAGCGTGTCAAAATCAACAGCCCACTGTAAAATTAATGTAGGGGAACATATAATGAATACACTGATACATATGTCTTTCTTGTTTGTCTTTACCTGGCGATTTCTGTCGGTAATAAGGGCTGAAACTTGCAAGTGTTGCTCCTTGAGAAATGCTATGGTTCGCTTCAAACCCTCCAGCTCACACCAGTTGCTGCTTGGTACCTCTGAGCTCTGTAAAAAACATTAATCAGTCATATAAGAAAGTGTGCCACATCAAAAAGAGAACAACTGATTTGTGTGTCCACTAATGGTAATTTACTTGGACAAGTTGAAGATCCAAAACCCTGTTGATGCGGTCCTCAATCACGGTGTAGGTCCCATACTTGGCACAATGACCAGGAGAGTCTGACCTATGATTGTCATGAATAGCTTAATTAATTAAAACATTTAAGCCAAAAAACACTGCAATGGATACTGTTACTTAGCTACTCGGAACCACAAAAATAAACTGAAGGCGATCTCCACACGCGAAGACGGGACACATGCAAAGATTGGGCAAGGATCAGCAAACAACACACGGCACCCTCACTGGCAACCAATAGAAGCTGGCCCTATGCTGCTGGCGGTCACCGGTACGGGGCAAGCCTGAACATAAAACACAAAACGAAACAAGCCCAAAACCAACACACTACGGCACGTAACGGTAACATATAAAAGTATACAAGCGAGGTGTTATACCTGCAGTCACCTGAGAGGATTAGACCCCCCCCCCATCTCCTTCAGCTGGCTGACTATGCCAGCTTGCTCATTCTTCCACGCCTGCACAATGGTGGGAATTGTGTAAAGGCGTTGATGGCGGAAGAATGTGTTTGCAGTAAAACATTGAAGGCCAAACAGTTTTAACATCCTAAGTGTTTGTGTAGCCATACAACCAGAAAAGTGGATGGCCCCACTAAGCATTAGGTTGCAGGCTGGCATGTTTCTATGCAGCACTGGCTGGTTCTGCCAGACACGCTCGAACCCACAAGCTGCACAGACCTAAGAGATGTGTATGAAAATGACCATTAGAACTCTTAAACAGTCAAAAAAGTGAATTGATAAAGTAAAAAATGACAACACAAAAAACACACAATATATACAATATAAATACAGGTTAGCACACATCTTTACTTTTAAATGAGTACAATATCCTCTTACTTGCTTGATCTGAACAAATGTTCCCTGCTGCTGCTCCACGTTACCATGGGTTTCCCCACAACAGGCAGGACAAATGGTGAAGAGAGCCATCAGCTGGGTGAGAGAGACAATGAACTTGTCTGCAACTCTGGAAAAACAAAACACTTATTATTTCTGACGGACAGAATTTTGAAAAAACAAAATCTAAAAGTTAAGGAAGTTGTCTTACCCGAAGTCCCACTGAGAACCCTGCTGTTGCTCTGACTCCTCCTCAGAAGATGACACGCTCATCTCTTCCACTTCACTCCATGACCTGTCATCTGGTTGATCTCTTGAAACAGAGGATGATTCATCCTCTGTTTGTACTGGACTGGGCAGTGGAATTGATGATACACAGAGTTCGGTCTGTGTCCCCACACTGACCGTCTGTGTCTGTACCTGGATAGCTAGGTTGAAAGAGATTTACTTAATATACTGTAAATGTAAAACATCATATATTCAATGGCCACTACACCTATACAATATAATGCAATCAGATACGACAAACCTGGAATAAAATCTACTTTTACAAAGTATCGTTTAGTTTTTGTAGTCATTTGGTCTGAGGTGTTCTTATTCATGTAAATTAAAGTGGATATACTGTTGAGCTATCCCAGCTATAAAATAGATAATTAATTATTGTGACAGTATGTAAAGAGTGAATATGTTGGCTAAGAACATGTAGAGCTAAAGCTAGATATAAGAGTTAAGTCACACTACCTGATGAACGATAATGAGGTCTTATGTGACAATGTGAGCCAAAGTGAAGCACAGATTTTGGCTGAGAAGCCAGTGAAGCGACGGCCTCTTGCTCCGAGTCTTCACTGGCTGTAGGCGCATCTGTGGCTTCAAAACGTGCCGTATTTCCCAGCAACTAATAAGAAAAACATTACATATACAATTTAATTTCAAACTGTTTAAAATCCCTGATAGCCGATAGCCTGATAGTCTACTAGTTTATTTAGAAACGTCAACATATCGACAGGCAGTCTAGTGCGCACGGTGCGCACTGACGTTGTAGGAAAAAACGCTCATGTGGTAGCCTAGTGCCTGATGTTCGGGAAAGCACAAATACCGCTCCAACAAAGTGAACAGCCTCGGAAACTGTCTCTGAATAACGTTTTAACCACAAGAAATTAGCTTTTTTAGGAGTTCCATAGTCGTCTCAAAGGAGCATCATCATGGCGTCAGCCTGTCAGTGTCAATCACCTAGCCAAAAAATCGCTGACTCACCCCCTATCCCATATATATTTAATTAAATTGTATTATTTTAAAGTTGTTTTATAACATTTTGAATATTTAAATTGCTTTATGTTCTAGTCGACGGTTTACGGCTAAACAGGTAACTGTTAATGACGATGATTTCATAAAAGTTTCATAAAATAGGATGCTGTTGCTAGCTAACATTTTAGCATGTTTACAGTATAAACTGATGGATTTTACAGGACAGCAAAGCTGCTTTACAATAAAAGATACTGACCATAAGTCATTATGTTGACTAATGTAGGAAGTTAGTAAACGTCAGAAAACAAAACTTACAGTGCACAGTTCACGTTTCCGAATCGTTGAATCTCTGACCGGTCTGTGATCTTCACTGCCGCCGGTGGCTGAGCCCGAAGCTGCGGCTGGAGCGGCATGAATTGAGGGAATCACACCGGCTTTCAGCCTCACTCTTTTCTCGCTCCGAAAACCCATCTTGAACTCCATCATGTCCCCGGAAACATAGTCCTCAGGTCTAAAGTGAGCCGCGCAAATGAACGAGTATTTGGTGACAGAGGCGAAAAAAAAGTCCTTTCTCTTCACCTGAACAAAATGCACCCAGGCTCGAAAGCCTGCTCCAACCTTTCTCCGATCGGGGAAACTGTGAAATCGGTGATGGTCGGACAGGAGGTCGGAGTTGGAACAACCCCCACAGATACAAAACCTCATCTCGCCGATTAAAAAAAAACCAAAAACTGAATATGGTGAATACAAGACCGCTCACCGCGGTAACTACTCACAACTACGCATAGAGCTGAGGCAGCAACAGCGACCGCGTCTACCAATTCCTACGTAATATGACGCGTTTGACGTATCACATAAAAAAACAACGTTTTTTGAAGCCTTGCTCAAAATAGTCACTTTAAAACTGGAATTTTTGCCGATATAATATTTTTAACTGATAAAATCCTGCATTTCAATTTCAAAGGGCAATTTTCAGAGAATGTTATGTATAAATATTTAAAAAAAAATTAACTTCCAATACGCACTTTAAGACAAAGATTAACAAAATTAAATTAGAGTACTAAATTAAAAGACTAATGCACTACAACTGACACTAATGAGTTATCGCATGAAAACTAACAGAACGATGCATCTAACCCCGCATGAAATGCTTACGGGTCGACCCATGCCTTCACCTGTCATTCGAGGGCCTCACAAAGGACCTCCATTGGAACAATTGGAAACTGAATTAAGACGTTATATGGGACAACTAACTGGCATACACAGGCTTATTTTTCAACAAGAGAAAGACAGAGTTCCAGAGTTGGAGAAGGAGCCACCAAGGGGGGTGGAGCCAGGTGACCAAGTGTACCTCAGGATGTTCAGGAGAAAGTGGAACGAGCCCAGGAGAGAAGGACCATACAAAGTCACCAACGAAGTCACCAACGCACCAACAGCCATCCAAGTGGAAGGAAGTGCCACGTGGTATCATCTCAACCACTGCACAAAAGCCGCTCAACCCAAGTCCAGGGATGAGTGTGAGGAGGAGGAGCCAGACGCAGACACACCTGGGGCTGACCAGCTGCCCAAGGACCAGATCCAGTCGAGCCTAGAGATACAGCAACATGATGATGCTGAAAACGGGGAGCCTGTTCCTGATCCTTTACGGGTTGTGCCCGATTCCGCTGGCACAAGGTCAGACCCCGAGGAAGGATGAAACCATGGAGACAACTCAGACCTGGAAGAGCCAGGAATCAGGGGCTGGTACTGAAGGAAGCCTAAGAGAAACACAGGACAATCCGGCCCCAACTCACTCAGTAATAGTCAACAAGAAAGGCAAAATAGTCTTATATGCTCAGATACCACCGCGAGACCAAGTTAATGAATTTGTGTTTACTGTTATGTCGGATAACCAACCGTTATGTGCATTAACCTACAGCCAGTCTGGCATAGAGGAGTCGGGTGACTGGGAGAGGACGCTCTATGGGGAGATAGATTGGAGTGAAACTAGAGAGGAGACCGGAATGTGAGAATCAGACATTAGAAGGAGGTCCTATTTTCTTGACTGGTGACCTCTCCATGGGAACCACAACCATTTCAGACAGTGTGAACAAATGGACATTGGACTAATGGGTTCCAGGGCATGGTGGCTGCGAACAGAAGCAACTACGGTGCCCAAACCCCCCACGTTTATATAGTATACCGGTACATGACGATAATCAGAGCTATCCAAATCTATGCAAGCTTGTTGACAATCTTAAGTTTTTTAATTTCTATTGTTTACTTATTTTTTGAAATGTCATTTTTTGAGTTTCATATTTTTATGTCATATATTCTGAAATGCTAATTTTCAATGCATGCTGAAAATACTATGTTATGTGTGAATTCTAGTTAAACATTTGATAGATCTTTTTGCCTTAAACAGGTTTAAAATCCTGAGAATTATTCAGGTTGAGATTCCTGAACATGCTTAAAGGTTTTTAATGATGATCAAATGTAGTGCAAAATATAGCCTAAACGACTGTTATGTTTTTGTTATGATCTTATCTTACAAAAAAGGGGGGATGTGTGGTAGAAATTAATGAGTATATTCTATGGTAAACCATGATTATTTTTAGGCCTTATATTTTTAATGGTAGAAGACACATGATAGAGCCTGGATTCAGAACAGATGGTGGGACACATGAGCAGGTTGACCTCAGCCTTCAGCCCTATGATTATTTTGACTACAGAGTTAATGCATGCTGGCCTCAGACTGGTGTCCAAAATCACTTTTGTTGATAATATTCTGAGACTGATGATTGATGAAGATTGACGTGGGCGGAAACCCCCATTGGGTCAAAGAAATTCTTGTATGTATGCATGTATAAAGGAGAAGCTGGAACCGATGTTCGAGCAGTGACTCTATAGACCCACTCAGGCTGTTGTCGTTGTTGTTTTTCTGCACGATAAAGTCTTTTGTCAATTCTTGCTCCGGACCCCTCGTTTTCATTTTACTCTCTCTCTCTCTCTTGAATTAGTCTAAGTGTTTATATCTCGATTAATCTACAACACTACATATCAAGAAATATATGCACGTGTACACCTACATTCCCCCCTTCCAAACCCTGCCACATCATAGACTTCTCCAATTGCTAAATCACATTGAATGTTCTTTTTTTTTTCATACAATGTAACATCACTAGAACAAGAACAGGGGCCGTATTCACAAAGGATATTAGGGCTAAAAGTAGGTCCTAATTGGCGAATTTAGGAGTAACTCCTAAAAATAATGGGCGTGTCACTCTTAAATTTAGGACTCCTAACTTTTTTCACTAAGAGCAATTCACAAAGTATTTTAGGCCTAAAAGTAGCTCCTAAGTCTAGGAGAGCTTAAAAGTCCTCAAGAGGACTCCTAACTCAGTAAGACCTATTCACAAAGAATCGTAAAATGCCTGCGAGACGAAATGTTAGGGTATTCAACTTGTTGTGGAGTTAATGCGCGATGCAATAACATCCCCGACTAACAGGAATAATCCGATTAGCCCCGAAATAAAATGTTTGGCCACACTACGTTATTTAGCAACAGGGGAATGATTTGACGATTTAAAATTATCGCAACCATCAGTCAGCCGGGCCATAAACTTTCCTTTGGACATTCAACAATTACACAGGATCATAGCCAACTTCATAGCAATTGCAGGTATGCCTGGTGTGGTCGGTGCTATTGACGGGACGCACATACAAATAATTGCGCCATCAAAAGACGAGGACGTGTTCGTCAATAGGAAGAAAGTGCATTCCATCAACACGCAGGTTGTTTTTGATGCAAATTTTAACATAGCCTCCTGGATGATGTTGCAAAGTGGCCTGGAGCTTCAGCTACCCATGATTCACGCATTTTAATGGTGAGCGGTCTGAGGCAGCTTTTTGAGATGTACCAGTTGGGTGTCACTTGCTGGGTGACAGTGATTATCCATGCAAGACGTGGCTCTAGACACCCTACCTCAATCCACAACCGGGAGCACAGTTAAAGTATAACATGTAAGTGATTACGCAGATTACGCGTAAAACACATCGTATTGGCTCTTTGACGCCTTTTATTTGTTGAATCCATACTTATTATTGTTTACTGATTTCTTCAATATATGCTAGAGCACACAAACATATACGAAATGTTGTGGAGAGAGGAATTGGGCAGATGAAACGTCGGTTTCATGTCCTCCACGGCGAAATACGCCTCACCCCAGAGAGGGCAAGCACAGTAATCACTGTATGTGCCATTCTACACAACCTCTGCAAGCGGAGGAACATTCCACAGCCAGACGATGATGATGATGATGATGATGATGATGATGATGATGATGATGGCGATCAACATGACAAGGAATTTGGCCGTGTGGAACCGAGTGGACTGGCATTTAGGGATCACTTTGAAAACACATTTTAGGTGAACACCTTGGCACAAATCAGTCAACACTTGGGTAGTTCATAACATTTAAATTTTACGTATTTTTATTGTTTGCTTTCTCTCTCTCTTGAACGTGCAGGCTACAACGTCATTATCGTGGTCTGCACAAAATTGTCATCATGCGTGTATTCTGCTAACTGCACTATAACTACTTAATAGGAATTAATTTCTAGCCTAGGCTATTTCCTTGTTTTTCGGTGATTCAGTGGGCTCGTCTGAACAACCAATCACCGAACTGAACGCTTCTAAACTCGTGCACGAGAATTGACGTAATCCATAGCAACGGCGCGTCACTCTTAGTTCACTCTTTGTGATTTATCCTTAGTAAGAGTAGGTCTCAGCGGCTTTGTGAATAACTTTTAAGAAAAAACTCCTACGTAAAATGTTTTAGCGCGTGTTAGGAGCACTCCTAGCGGTAAGATAAAATGCTTTGAGAATACGGCCCCAGATGTACACATGCATTCATTTCTTTTACATTTTCGTTAGTTTTAAACAAAATCACATAACAAAACAAAAGACAACAATCATTGAAATAACGTTGATTTAACGTCGGCATTTCATGTCAATTTCAACCATAAAACAATGTTGATTCAATGTTGATCCACCGTTGGCATTTCAATGTGCAATTTCAACCATAAAACAATGTTGATTCAATGTTGATTTTTCAACCTTAACCAACCACAACCAATAATCAACCTCCATGACCATATTTCAACGTTGATTCGATGTCATTTTGCTATCTGGGAAATCTAGCAATAATATAAAGGTCCAGTATGCCTAAGTTCAAATTGATGTTTTTGTGACTCTCAAGCCCATTCAGTTTGTTTAGTGAAAAGTATTTTTTATTTTTTTGATTTTCGTTTTATTTTTATTGCCTTATGGGCCTTAAATTGGGAAAATAAAAGATCCCATATTTTTCCAAACTTCTCGTCGGCTCCTGAGTGATTTTCCACCTAGTTCAAGACGCTCCAACACATCTACCCATGACAGGTTGTCACATTATTGCATGTTTATTTCACGGATATAGAATTTTGGTTCAAAGTTACCGAATCGAATCGTGGTTTACAGAATCGAATCGAATCGTTCCAAAAAAAAAAAATTGTCCTTTAATCGAATCGCCAACTACTGAATCGTTAATCGAATCGAATCGTCTGAAGCCAAAGATTCACACCCCTAACGCACACACGTGCGCGCGCATTCATTAATTATTTTACACATACACACACGCGTGCCCGCATTCATTCATTCTTTTTAACACTCACTCGCGGTAAAACAATGTTTTCTCACGATGAAATACTCATCAATCCTAAAAATTATGGGCATGTACACGATGTCGATGCCAAGAAAATATGTGTTTGCTGTACGGTGCAGATGCATTGATTTAAAAGTACAACTTATTACCGCTGTATCAGCTGTTCTTTCCCAAATAATTTACCAAGAATTTGTGGCTAGGTAGATGAGAGAAGCAAAGTGTATGCGCGAGGTGCACAAGCAACATTAGGCATGCGCCCTTAAAATAGCATCTGAACAACGCGCCACTGACTTTAAACCAGGTATTTCCTGGTTTGTGGCACAAGTGGTTTCTGAAACTACAAAATAGCACCAGGAAACGTTTGCGCCAGAACACGCCTCCTCCTTTCGCCGAACGCTCTGCGCCAGTTGCAAACTAGCAACGACAAATGCGCCAGTGATTAAGTCAATTCCGCCGGATGCCAGATAGGGCCCATTGTGCTGCCAGGGCAGCAGAAGGACCTTCACCAAGAAGAATTGCTATTTTGTCCTTAAGCTCCATGTCTGCAAAATCCGGAATATAGATTTGTAATTTGGTGAAGTATATCTGTCTTAAAATGTCATACTTTTTACAATGTAAAAGGAAGTGCTCCTCTGTCTCAACCCGTCATGATCCGCTCCTGGTTTTCCCATTAACCTGCCTGCCACCCTGATCTCCCCTAATTAACCCAACCACCTCCACCTGTGATTAGGGCTGTCGCAATAATCGCAAAAATGAAATATCGCGATATTTAGAGCACACCGCGGTAGATAATGGGCCATCGCAATCACCGCATATGACCTGGTGCGGGTTGCGCGTTCATGAAACTGACCGTGGAATTCTAGAATGAAACGTGCGTTGCCATGATACCCATTCATTAACGTTCATTCATTTAGTTACGCAGTGATGTTGCTAGGTACGCGTCCTGCGTCGCTGACGCATTAAAATCTGAAAGGACGCGCTAAACTCACTATCCATGCATCCCGGGGACGCATCTCATTTTCCCCATGAAAAACGATACATTGTGAACATTAAACAACTCGTGTTTAATCACAGTAACTGGCCAAAGAAACCTTCTTGTGAGCAGACCGGACAAGCGCTGTTTCAACCCTCATCTACTCGGCGCAGACGTGATCCCCTGTACAAAGTATCGCGACATGCTAATTTAGCCGCTACCAAAACAACTAGCTCGTCACCGCTGATTTAATTTCAACAATTAAAAATACGAACTTCATAGTAAATAAACCCACGTTTCCACTGCTAGATGCTGTGCTCATTCGTGTCGATTATGTTGTAACGTTTAGGGGACGTGCTGTAATGAAATAAATGAAACATAATCCGGTGGTGGTGATGAAAACTACATTGAACGGCAGCCGCCATATTGTTATGCCCAAACGGCGCCTGCGCATACATCGCGCTTCCAACGAGATTTTTTAATAACCTTTTTTAAATTAAGCGATAAGCCCCAAGAGGCCGTGCTTTGCGCTGATTTTAGAACAGGTAAGGGGAGTTGTTCGGCACTACACAAAGTAAAGTAATATAAATATAAATTTTGTAACAAACGTACTGTTGGCAAAGTGGTGACGTATTCTCCATGGCAACTGGTTCCACACAAACCTTCAGCTGTGTCCGAAAAGTTCGCTGACAAAACTCCGGTTACGGGTGTGTTTTGAATTTAAATGTGCATTATCTCGCTTAAACGGCATTTTAAAAAATTGTGCAATAATATCGCATACCGCGATATTGCGCCCCCTGTTTTCACCGCGGTGAAAATTCCTCAACCGTGACAGCCCTACCTGTGATCCCTCTATATAAATCCTCTCTCTCCACTCAGACTCTGCCAGATCGTCTCTCGTACTCACAGAGCTTTCCCGCAACTCCAGAACTATTCTACAACCCTGATCCTCCCTGCTTTCGATCTCTCGCCTGTCTGACCACCCGCCTGTCGTCAAGTCCCTGCCGGCCTGTCTGCTTCCCTGTTTCGTGCTCCTCGCCTGCCTGTCAGCCCTCCCGTTGTCGAACCCTCGCCTGTCTGACCACCCGCCTGTTAAGTCCCTGCCGGCCTGTCTGCTTCCCAGTCTCCTGCCCCTCGCCTACCTGTCTGCCCTCCCGTTGCCGACCCCTTGCCTGCTCGCTCCTTGTCTTGTTCCGGTAATCTTGGATTCCGTTTCTGGACAATCAAACCATTGAACTGTTCCAACACTGGTCTCGCTCTGTGCTGTTATTGGGTCCAACCTCACGCTCCATTACACAACCTTCTCTGCCTGAAAGTGACCACACATTCTGTGTTCCCTCGGCAGCCAGGTCTTTCTGTGTCTACCTGTTTCCACTGCAAGATTGTGGTCACTGAGCCTGTACTTGGTCAGGATTGGTCTCTGCTTCACATCTCTGACAGGGAGAAGATAGTCTGCCAATTAGTAATTTCTTTTTAGGATCAGATAGGAATTCATTCTACTTTGGTTTGACGTTTGGTTTGTCCAATGTTCCAAATAGTCTTCTTTTGCTTGATCAATTATTTTGTTGAATCTAATTGGAGTCTGGGAAGCACTGCTGGACTGAGCTGATGTGTGTTAGTTAGCTTCAGCACCAGCTGGCACAGGGGACTCTTGTCAGGGTTCAGTTCCTGGGTTTCTTGTGCTTCAAAATGAAGTGTATCTTGGACTAGATTTTAAGTGCATCCAGAATTGTAGTGCTGCGTTTTTGGATAGGTATAGGCCAATGGGTAACCACCTAATTCTGCCGACATGCGTTGTTGGTGGACTTTCAATATTGATCGGCAGAATTCAGCATGCAGGGCCTCCATTGGATGCTTATCCCATGTAGTGTAGTCATGTGCACTGAGTGGACCCCAGACCTCACTTCCATACAACGCGATACGCTGTATTATAGTGTCGAATAATTTGCACCAGATTGAGATAGGTATGATTATGTTGTAAAATTTTGATTTTAATGCATAAAGGGCTCTAGGGGCTTTTTCTTTGAGTGCATTCACTGCCATGCTGAAACTTCCAGATGCAGTAATATCCAGACCAAGGTAGGTATATTTCATTATGTGTTCTAGGACGGTGCTTCCTAGAGTGAACATGTATTTTTTCTCTGATATCCGGCTTCTTTGGAAAATCATAATTTTGGTTTTCATTTGGTTTACTGTCAGGGCCCAGTAGCAGAATTGCGCTAGCAGGTCCAGGTGCTGCGTTAGGCCCTGTTCGTAGGGTGACAGGAGAACCAGATCATCTGCAAATAGGAGGAATTTTTCCTCTGTTCTTTGAAGGTTGAGTCCAGGAGCTGCAGACTGTTCCAACTGCACCGCTAAAGGCCTGATTCCACCGGACGCGTTACGGCAGCGTTACGGCAGCGGCACGTCTTGGCCGCGGTTACCCCAGCAGATAGGTTCCACTCTAATCAATGAGCACATTTCCACCGGGGGCGGCTGCGGAACGTCTCAGCAGCATCCCATGAGCGGCTCGCCGTGCCACAGCGCTATCATTCAGTAGCATTTCTATTTTTAACCAAAATTAAAAATAGAAATTTTTGCATTCTTAGATCCATGTTTCGAGGTGGGCTTTAGCTTTTTTGGTTTGACAGATGTCTCAGTTCTTTCCTCATTTTTTTACATTCTGTGTCAACCATTTCTAATTTTTTGTTTTTTAATGGTTACTCTTCTTTTTCTCAGTTAAGCCTTTTTAGCCGGCTTGTAGAAAATTTTGTTCACTTCACGGAACATGCCATGTTGATGCTATTTTCATCAGTATAGAACTGTTGGTTAGTGAAGTTAGTTATTTTGTAGGTTAATTCAGGTGAGTTTAGCGCGTGTATGAATTTTTCTGCGATATCTGGAGCCCATCTGTAGGTTGGATTGAGTTTGTGCATTTTATCAGGTTCTTTACATGTCTTAGTAAATTGGTTGGTCATTTTTAGGAATATATATATTTGGTTATGGTCTGAAAAAGGAGTTTGCCGCCTGACAGTGAATGCAATGAAGTAGGAGGTATCCAGTCAGTGATTGCATAATCCACTACACTGGGTTACCCAGGGCTGAAGTAAACGTGAATCTCCTGATTCTGCCGTTAAGCATGTACAGGCCTAAGGCTCGACAGAGGCACACTAAATCTTTTCCACTGTTATTAAGTCGAGGTTTCTTCGTGTGGTGGTGGTTGGTGAAAGATGCAAGGGTGACAGGCGAAAAACATGTGCACGGCCCTGAGGGTCTATGAAGTCAGGCTCAACACCAGTGCGTGCATCAAAGTCCGCACATACTAGCACTTTTTCCCTGTCCTTGAAAGTAGCTTATATCAGTGTAGTATTCTTCTTCATAGTATTCTGATTCTGCTGGTGGAATGTACGCAGCCCAGAGGTAAGTTGTAGTTTCAGTGAGGCCTGTATTGTGTAGTTTCAGCCAAATGTGATATTTTTCAGTTTTAACGACTGATATATGTATAGTCAATTAATTCTTGCGCCACACCAGAATCTCTTCCACGGCGTGCCGTTCTGAGTTTTAACAGATGGCACAATGATCTCATCGTAGTTAGTTGGACACATAGTAGCAACATTTTCTCGACACCAGGTCTCAGTGAGAATGACAATATCACTGTTTTGAATACATTTAAAGAACTCAGGGTTGTGCTTTTCAAGCCCAAGGTTGAGGAATACAGACCCTGTATGTTCCAACAGCTAATGCAAAAAGAATGCATAAGTACAGTTAGAAATAGGAAATGAACCGTATAGGAGAGAAGTCCAATAGAAAAACAGTTATCATTACAATTAACCCCCCCCCCCCCCCTTTTTTTTTTTTTTTTCAGAAAGAGCGTGAGTGTGCGTGCGTGTGCGTGTGTGTGTGTGTGTGTTTTTTATGTGCGTGTGTGTGTGTTTGTTTATGTGCGTGTGTGTGTGTGTGTGTACATATCTCCGGAATAACCTTGTGAATATTAAGATCAACTCACTCTCTGAGAAGACCTGCACATGGAGCAAGAGCTTGATTTCTCCCAGCTCAGAGGGTTGTTTGGGTGCAGCGGTTGGTTGGCCCACTGCTTCAGCGTAGCTCTGATGTCTCTCTGGCGGATGTGAGGCTTTTGTAGGGGATGGTGTCTTCTTCCTGGGTTGGGGAGTTGCCTTGTGATGGGGTGATGGATGTAGATGCTTGGGGGAACGGAGGCCAGCAGGTGAATGGCATTTTGCTCTGCATGAAGGGCGGGGGAGGGTAGCGGAAGGGGTATGGAGGACGGGGCTGTGAGCTAGTTGGATTCCGTCCTAGGGCGACATATTTTAGGCCTCTGGCAAATTTTTTGACTCCATCCTTGTGAATATGGAGTCCGTCGTACAGATCCTGTGGGCCGATGGAGAGATGATGGGCTCTATAGACATTAGGCAGGGCAGTGAAGCTCTGGTTAGCTCTGCATTTATGTCATGGATAAATGTGGGGGTGGGTGGGAAATCTGTGCGTGGAAGCAGAGCAGAGACCACAATGCGGGATTCTGGAAACTCCATGCTTGCCTCTCATCTGCAACCTTTCTTATGGCTTCTGCAGTCCTGTGGGCGCTGAGAATGCAAGTCATTTGTCCCAGTGGGGAAGATGATGGTGTTGGGTTTGCCGAAGGAGTCCTGATTAAGGAGACGGAGGGCTTGGTTAGTGTTTTTACAGCGTTTGGAGGTTACTCGTTGTGCAGGGAACAGTTTTTCGGGGTTCAGGAACTTCCCATTGGAATCCATGAGGAGTACTACATGTGTGTCTGGTGTTGTAGGGTTCTGTGAGGCAGGCAGTGAATCAGAGGATGTGGTTGTGGGGAAGTGAGGAGAGGTTTCATCGTGAGGTTGTGTTTCAATGGTGTTAGTTGTCTGTATGAAAGGCTGTGTGCTGTTTTTTTTATCAGTGTGTGATTATATTTTTGTTTCTGGTCTGAGGGGTGTGTTTTGAGTGCTTAGTGGGAGGGGCTGCGCCTCTGTGTATGTAAGTGTGTTTGTGACTGTGTTTTTCTGCCTATGACTGTCAATTGCTGCTTTATTTATCTCCACCTGCTCCTTCATCTGCATTATTTCTCGTAGGAGGGCTCTCTCCTTGTTGCAGGCGTCTTCTTTCACCTTGGTTATCTGGGCTCTGAGAGTTCGATTTTCCTCCTTGATGGTCTGGAAGGCATATCTGAGCTCAGAGATGGATGTCTCATTGTCAACTCTTTGTTGCTGGAGCTCCTCTTTGAGTTCCCTGGAAGAGTCATAAGGGGAGTTGTCTATCCTGGCCAGCATGAGCTCTTTGAATTCAGCCAAGTCTAGCTAAAGAAGAACCAGTGATTCTCTGAACTGCTTGTCAGAGCTGGGGGATGTTGGTGGAGCCAATGTTAAGACTGGTGTCTCCTTCACTACCTGCCCCTCGGCAGTGTGTTTTCCAGTCTCTACCTCTGCTTTCAGCATGGGGAATGCTCTCTCGAAGGAGCTCAGGCTGTTTTTATTACCCTGGACTAGGACTGTACCCTTTTTGTAGTAGGAGATGGTCAACTCAGGGTCATCTATGTTCAGGGTCTCATCTTCACATATTGTTAGCCTGCCACCATGTTCAATTACCCCTTTGCGTATGTTGTCGTAGTGTTTGCAGAGGACAGATGTCCACTCAGGAACATGATAGGTGTGTAAAATGAGGTTACATTTTACCCTCTTGCCTTTTTGAACTGCAAAGTCTGCAAAAAGAACCTCTGGGTTTTGTTTAAGGACCTGGGGTCTCATTTATAAAACTGTGCGTGGGATCGCTACTAAAAGTGTACGCACGCCCAAAAGCCAAGTTTTGCGTGCGCCAAAAAATATTCAGATTTATAAAACCCTGCATACGCACACCGTACGCAATCTTTTCTTTATAAATCACAGAGTGCCTACAAGTGTGCGCAGCTGAATCAGCTTCACGTTCCGCCCTGTACACGCCCCGTACACGAGACGTCAATGCAAATTACCTCATGAATTCGATCTGCATATAAAACAGACTCAGATGCAAGTATTATGTCTTGTCGGAACGATGGCAGAAGTACTGAGAAAAGCAAAAAAGCGAATTTCATGGAGGTTGAAGTGGAGACACTTGTGGGTGAGATGGAGGCCCGAAAGGTAGTTTTGTTCGGCAGTCACGGGATTGGGATCGCCAACAACAAAAAGCAGAGTGAGTGGCAACATGTTGCTGCAGCAGTGAACTCTGTCAGTAGCACGGAGCGCACAGTCCCAGAATTAAAAAAGAAGTGGTCTGACATAGTTACATATTTTTATGTAGCCTAGTGTTATGGTCCCTAAATACCCTCTCCCTCCGAATCCTGCATTTGCATGGTCCGCCAGAAGTGCCATATAGTGCAGCATTACCACGGCACAGACCTCTGTATTTATAGGGTTACGGTAATAAGACTGACCGAGAACACCTTGGATAATCAGTTTGTAATCACCCACGTAAAATTGTTTTTCAACATAACCCCTTTTTAATGCGTGATTTATCATGAAAAGCATCAAGAGTAACGGACAACGTTTGTGATGAGGAGTGTGGCTTGGTTTTCCACACTTGGGATTTAATTGACATTTGATTATGTGTTTACAGTGTCACATAAAAATATTATGTTATTGACACATGTTGGACAGATGCTTTATTCCATGCAGTCGCGCCGTCAGTGGACAGTATGGAGTGACGGGATTAAATATAGAGAATTTTTTTTTATTTCTAATCTAAGGAGATGTTTCTGGAGTAATAACTGAGAAATAACGCAGTAGACTTAAATTATTCTGATTAGGATTTAACGCATGATACGGGTTGAAATTAAATTCATGAAGGGCGATGATAAAACATAATCGTTGTTCTCACTCTACAATTCTTCGGTCTGAGTTCAGTTCACCACCACACCATCTGTGTCGCCGATTCTCCTTTTCCTCCAAACCATGCGTACGCATGGGTCAGAGTTTGCTTAGGGCTGCGCACATTTTCCCGTCAAGTTGGTTTTTTTATAGATCACAACCGTGGCGTGGAAAGTCACGTACGCCAATTTCAGCCCCGTTTTGTGCGTACGCAACGGTTATAAATGAGACCCCTGGGGCCTCATTACAGAAACTTCCTAACTCTGAAATCCTATCCTATCTTGAGATAGGAAGGCATTTAGGGGTTTTGATATTACAGAAGGAGGTTTCCTAACTTAACTTAGGAAGAAATCCTATCTTATCTTAAGATAGGAATTAAACCTTTACAGAACTATCCTAAGTTAGGAATTTCCTAAGTTATGCTCCCTAGGTTAGGTGGCCTTACACCCTGCCCTAAATTCAAAATAACTGTCAATAGCTGAAAAATTGGCAGCAGCACTGCTAGTGGGTCTGCTGTGTGACAATGAAGACGAGGACGAACATAACAACAGAAAAGTGATGACTGAAAGGCTACTGAGACCGCATAATGACGTGTTACATTTTCCGGACCATATTTTAATATCACATTATCGCCTGCCAAGACAGTTAATTTTGAATTTGGTGGAAGAATTACGTCCTGCTCTGGAGAGGCCTACAAGGAGACATAGAGCATTGCCAGTGGTTGTGCAGGTAACAAATGCTCTACGTTTTCGCCAAGGGTGACTTCCAGACTGAGGTTGCAAGCCTGTCTTCGGTTTCACAGCCATGTATTTCACACAATCTCAGGGAGGTCACCAATGCCATCTGCAATCTTGCAAAGAACTACATTCAGTTTCCTTGTGGAGAAGAGCTGCAGCAGATTCAGGAGGCTTTTTTAAGCCAGAGTGGGATGCCAGGGGTAATTGGGCTTATTGATGGGTCACTTTGGCCCAACTGAGCTCCAAGTGGATCAAATTTAAATAAGTGTACAAATTATTTCATTTCATTGTTCAAATAAGTTCACAATATTGTTCCATTGGTAAATAAAATACTCCTTCATTCATCAAAATTTTCTTTATCCAATTTCAGTCTCTCCTTCACAACATTTTATTTCTCTCGCATCCCCAACATCTTCTCCTTCTCCAACTCCAGAAGCTCCTCTTGTAGGCTGATGTGTTTCTCCTTTTTAGCTGTAGAGAAGAATTTAAACTGTGAATCGAGACAATTTTCCTTGAACAGTAGCCTTGCTATTATAAACCTCAACTGTTCATAAATGGAGTACAGTTGAGACAGCGTCATCGTAAAAATGCACCTCATATTTATTTCAATATTTAAACAGTGAGCATCAACTTACCAGGTGATGGGATAATTCTTGCTGTTGGCAGAGTCCTGCTGTCACACTCTGAATCCATCAACGTCAGTATAACTGCAGTTGATTCAGACACCTCGACACTGTCGTTCTCAAGCACCTCCTCAGGCAGGCCCACCTCTGTGCCGGTTGAAATGCCTATACACAAATGATTTAATGTTAGGGGGGTTGTCAGCGGTGGCTTTTCTTTTGCTGTTTATTGGTCCATATTCTGTATTTTGTGGTCCAACACAGGTAACTATCTTTGTCTATCTATCTTCTAGTTTAAAATGACCAGACGTCAGAAATCAAAACGAGGCCATGGTCCCGAGGCAGAAACACCGGGGACATTCCAGTTTGGATATTAATGTGATTGAAATATCAAATGGGACAGAAAATTAACATCGGGGACGTCTGGTTGCCCTATTCTAGTTAGGGTTACTATGGAGACACTCCTCAAAATCACTTATCAATAGCTTGTCTAGTTGTTACATTTTAGATTAAAACCGTCACTAGCAGTACACCGCCCCCAAAATGTGGACACTGACACTAGTTTATACAAATTCTGTGAATCTGTGGTCCACTCGTTAGGTTTATGCCAAAATCTAAACTTAGCACTAGCGTTCTTGCCTTATGTATTGGTGAAAGTCAAACTTAAACATAATCTGCAGTTGCTAAACTAGTTGGCTAGCAATAGAAGCGTTGAACTGAACTTACCTTGGGTGTAAACTTGACCCAGGATCTTCTCCTCTAGCGTAGTTATAGGCTTCACTTCTGGCATACCAGCCCCCGTCTTTGCCTGGTCCCTCTTCTGTGGTGTCCCTCTGGTCTTGGCGTCACTCGCTATGGTCGACCACTTTTTCTTTATGCTGTACACCGTCCTCAGTACCCCACAAACTGCTGAGACAGCGTCCAACACCTCTTGCCATCTATTTTGTTTGATCCGCGACATTAAATTCTGGGAAAATGTGCAGAATAAATGACTTTTCTTTTCGTCCACCGCCACAACTAATGCCTCCAGCTCGTTGTTGGTAAAGTTGAAAGCCCTCCTCTTCTTGTTTTCCGTAGCAATCCCCGCCATGACCGTAGTACTGCTACAAGCTTGCCGTTATTATTAACCGTTATTAAAGCCTAAATAAATAATAAATCCTAGAGGTCCTGGATACGATTTGTATGCACTTCATTTAGCAAAGATTATCTCAACTGTTATAGACTAATATGACCCCAGTGAACAACTGAACAGAACAGCTGAAATTGACCGCAATAGGTGACACTAGTATCACACAAGGGAATGGGACATTTTTTTTCCTTTATAGATATCTTCATACATTTCTACCAGATTAATCTTCATACTAAGAGAAATACTTTTTGTATTACACTTTGTCTAAAAAAAAGCTATAGATTTTCTGAGGTGATCACAATGTTTACAATGACCATGTAGTGTAAGAATTCTGGTTTGATATTTTCAATTGTGTTTTTATAGATGTACAGTGTTGATGTTGTGTGTGTGGGGGGGGGATGTCCTGTTTTGTGCTGTATAGAATGGACAATTATAAACACAATTGTATGCAAACAGGGGACTTTATTATCATTGGAACGTTAACTTTAACGTTAAAAAATACAAAACAACAGGTTTATTCCCTGAAGTGCAAGGTACAACTTTCACAACAGAGTCTAGGTATGGGGATGATGCTGATTTTTACAACTATCGCCTCCCTTGCATTTGCAGTACTTGCAACAACGGATATCAGCTACCCGACAGGGACACCCATTCTTGTGTGCACACGAGCAGGGATCTGGCAAACCTTCAACCTTGAGATTACAATCTCAGGCACTAATAAACAGCCCTTTCTTATAAAACCATAAGCATCTGCATTTAAGATTGAGTTGGCGTCTCTAAATGGTGCTTTGACCCAAAGCTGCTGTTGATAATAGGCTCTTTGTATATGTTTTCTTGCATTAGTTGAGGTGCAAGCGGTCCTCTCAAAGTCCATCTTAAGGGCATTACTATCGAACGCAGCAATGCGCAGGTCGTCAAATGTCTCCATAATGTTTCCGCCATTTGTATTGCACTCTCTGTTAGCTGTGGACAGCTGAAATTGAGAATCAGAAAATAGTTTTCTGGTTTGCGGACAGTCTTCAGAGCGGCAAGTTTGGTTGATATTTTGCTGGTTGTATCACACCCAGTCAGTGCATGTAGTGCTGGGAGACACTGTGTGAGTTCAGCTGCCAGCGCTATGCAGATATCTGGAGTGGTAATATTGATCTTTTCACTCCTGAGTTGCGGATGAGCCAGAGCTCTTGGAGGCCAAGATTTCTCCAATTGACTTATGTGGTATAATAGGCACACAAAGTCATCTGTGTCACCTGATGACAGTGTCAGTGATGTAGATCCTATATGGTGACTTAAAATGTCCTGCAGATGGAACATCATCCTGTCATCTGCTTCCTCGTGTTTGCAGTTGAGCCGAGGGAATGGAGTATCACTTGCAGCTGAGACAATCCATGCCTGTGGTGATATGCCTAGGTATAGTGGTTTGGTGCCTTTGTAATTGGTGGTCAGCCACTCAACATAGAAATCTAAACATGTGATCATCATTGTGATCATCCCAGAAAATCTGTAGCTTCAAGGGTTTATTTATAGGCTGCGCATACCTAATGAGATATTGCCTCATTTGCATATTTTATTACTGTCTTTTGACAAAGTGTAATACAATAATTATTTCTGTTAGTATGAAGATTAATCTGGTAAAAAAGTATGAGAATATCTATAAAGGAAAAAAAAAGTCCCATTCACCACGTAGTGTGATACTAGTGTCACCTGTTGTGGTCATTTTCAGGACTTTCGTCCCGGATAGAGATTTTGTCACACATCCCATGTTGTTCACTGGGGTCCTATTAGTCTATAACAGTTGAGATATTCTCCGCTAAATGAAGCGCATACAAAACTTTCTCAGCACCTAGACTATATGTTATTTTAGGAATTTAGCCTTTACAGAACTATCCTAAATTAGGAATTTCTTAAGTTAGGATCCCTAAGTTAGGTGGCCATACACCCTGTCCTAAATTCAAAATATCTGTCAATAACAGAAGAAAATGGTAGCATCACTGCTAGTAGGTCTGTATGACAATGAAGACGAGGAACATCACAACAGAAATGTGATGGTCAAAAGGCTACCGAGGCCGCATAATGATTTGTTACATTTGTATTTTAATTTCATTTTATCGCCTGCAAAGACATTTAATTTTGAATTTGGTGGAAGAATTGCTTTACTACTTTATTACTACCTCTTTTTGATCTCTGTATCAATACCCGCCATGACCGTAGTACTAGTGCTACTAGCTTGCCGTCATTAACAAAGATCCTCAACAGTCTCCCTTAACGTTAAAAGTAACTCCTTCTATCAATCTCATGCACACTCTGAGTACAGAAACAGACATAACCTGACGATTGCCGATCGAAAAATAGGATTGAAAGAACAGCTAGGGTTACCTAAATTAAGATAAGATAGGATGCCAAAAATAAGATAGGAAATGGCTGGGTTAGGGTAGGGACTGCTTCTGTAATACCTATGTAATAATATAATAATAATAATAATAATAATAATAATATATGGAAGTACTAATAATATTACCTGACGAGCTGAACAGTTTCTACGCCCGCTTTGAAGTGAGCCACACCAGTGTCTTAGAGAGAACCTACTCAGAGGACGCAGATGATACAGCCAGCGCTCTTCTCATCACAGAAGAGGATGTACGTGTGGTGTTCAAACGCATCAACATCCGAAAAGCGGCCGGGTCAGATGGGTTACCTGTCCGGGTGTTCAAAGTATGTGAGGACCAGCTGGCTGGTGCATTCACAAACATTTTCAACCTCTCCCTCTCCATGGGCATAGTGCCATCCTGCTTCAAGTCATCAGTAATCATTCCGGTACAAAAAAGAGCAAGGTAATATGCCCAAACGACTGGCGCCCTGTTGCTCTCACCCCCATAGTGAGCAAATGCTTTGAAAAGCTCATACTGCAGATCAGTGCTGATCTGCAGAATGCTGCCACCAGCCCTGGACCCCCACCAATTTGCCTATCGGAAGAACAGATCGACAGATGACGCAATTGCCACAGCACTCCACTTAGCCCTCGCCCACCTCGACAAGAGGAACACCTATGTGAGGATGCTATTTGTGGATTATAGTTCGGCATTCAACACAATAGTCCCCTCCAGACTCGACAGGAAGCTCAGGGCCCTAGGCATTGATCCCAGCCTATGCAACTGGATCCTTGACTTCCTGACGGATCGAAAACAGGTGGTGAAGATGGGTTCTTAGATCTCCGCCCCTCTAACCATCAGCACAGGAGCCCCCCAGGGCTGTGTCCTAAGCCCCCTCCTCTACTCCCTATACACCCACGACTGCGTGGCTACACACGGATCCAATGCAGTGATCAAGTTCGCAGATGACACGACAGTGATGGGCCGGATCACTGATGGTGATGAGACGGCCTATAGGAGCGAGGTTGACTGTCTGGCTCAGTACAGCTCAGAACAATCTCATTCTCAACACCGATAAAACCAAGGAGCTTGTAGTGGACTTCAGAAGGAGGAGACAGATTCAACACCCCTTCTCAATCAATGGGTCTGCTGTGGAGAGGGTACACAGCACTAATTTCCTGGGGGTCCACATCACCAGAGACCTCACCTGGGAGGAGCACACCAACCAGGTGGTGAAAAAAGCACAGCGGCGCCTATTTCACCTTAGGGCCCGTGTCCACCAAAAGCCTTTTTAAAAGGCGGAGCGCTCCGTGAACTGCTTTCAACGCGTTTGTGCGCGCCGCTCAAAAAAAGACGCACAACGCGTTTTTCGTTTACGTCATTAAATACGCGTCATCGCTTGTATCCATAGATACACAGCTTCTATCTGTTGGCTCCATCATATGGCATCTGACACCTGAACATCCTGGTTACTCCTACAATTTGCGAAATGAATCCAAGAGTAATAGCGCTTCTTGCCGTGGCAGCGGAGGTTGTGGACGATCCCCCTGCGCCTGTCGTGGTTGCCCGGAGGAGAGTGTGGGTCCACAGTATTAATCGTGGCAGGGGGCAGTTCGTGAAAGCAGCAACAACGCCTCCAGGGAAGCGGTCGCAGTGAGGGAGACCTTCAACCGCTATTTTTCATCTCTGCCTGGTCGAGTGACTTGGCAGGATGGAATTTAGTTTATCATTTTTGTATATATTTAAATCAAAAAAGGCGAAAAACCAAAACTAATAATAACATTTCTTAAATCAATCTAACATTCATGTTGTATGCTGGATTACTTCTGAAGACAAAAACACACCTTTAACACCATCATCATCAGAGCATTCATTGTGTATCTACTACCTAATGTAATGAAAACAAAACAACATTGTCTTAGCATTAAAATGTTTAATTAACTGATTCATTAGAAAATGATTCCAAGATATTATGTACACATTTGAAACATTTCTTATAGCTTGTACTAAATCTAAATAGAAAATTATTCCAAGATATTATGTACACATTTTAAACATTTCTTATAGCTTGTACTAAATCTAAATAGAAAATGATTCCAAGATATTATGTACACATTTGAAACATTTCTTATAGCTTGTACTAAATCTAATTAGAAAATGATTCCAAGATATTATGTACACATTTAAATATTTCTTATAGCTTATACTAAATCTAAATAGAAAATGATTCCAAGATATTATGTACACATTTAAAAAAATCTTAAAACTAAATCTAAATAGAAAATGATTACAAATTAATTACTCTCCAAACTCCACATCGTAAAGGACCTGCTGCATCCTCATGCGCGCCTGGGCCCTTTTTTGGTTTGACAGCCTCCTCAATGATGGGACGAGGCTGAGCATAAAATGCTCATCCTCGTCCACAGCCAGTGTATTCTCCTTTTCCTTTTGGATGGAGGACAGGATTGATTGCTGGAACACAGACAGCGGCTGCTCCAGCTGTCTCCTGCGTGGTGGTGGAGGTACAGGACGCAGCAGTGTGACCAGAGCCTCCGTAGAGGTAGTGGGAGGAGATGGAGGAGAGGTGTCCACAGCGGACTCTGATAGGCTGGGAGAGGGAGGAGATATCTCCTCTTCACTTCACCACCACCTGTGAAAGAAAGCATACATTTGTTTGTTTAAAATGTGCAAATTAAAATGGTGAATTCTTATAAATATCTCTGCATCTGGCTTCACCTAAACCTTAAGAACACCAAAAACCTTAAGAACATTAGTATGTTAGGGTATGTTTTAAGCATATGTTTTAGGCTACTAGATTTTGTTATAGGCCTACCTCTCGTTCGGGAGACATACTGGGTGCTAGCAGGGCCAAGATTTCCGGTGCTATTTCCTGGCTATAATCTCCCTGCTCCATATTGCTAGATGTCACCCTCTCCTTCACATGGCGCTCCAGGAAGCCCATGATGGCCATATACTTCCACCTCTTGAAAGAGGTGGCACCGGCCCCACTTTTCTTTCTGTCCCTCTCTGCCTTCCTCTCCCTCAAATATTTATCACGCAAGTATTTCCACTTCTTGCGGGACACTTCAGCTGTTGATACAAGATTATGTCTCTACAATTAGCAATTCACACAACCTACAAGGTTAATATCAAGCCTACCTATCAGTAACGTTAATACTAACTGCCAAGTTAACGTTAATACTAACTGCCAAGCAAACGTTAATACTAACTGCCAAGTACGGTTGGCAGTTTGTACCTAACGGCTAATAGTTAAATGCGATAATATCATTAATAAACATGATAATAATATAAAAAATAATTAATAATTCTCACCTGTAACGCCCAGCAAAGCTGAAATGTCTTGCCAGGCCTGGTTGCGCTTTGTTTGGTCGTGATACGCCTTTAAAGTGAGGTCGTACAGGACCGAACACTCACTCACAGCTGTTATCAAGCTTTCGTCCGACATGTTTCAGTTTGTTTAAGTTTGTGTTCCGTTGATACTTTTAGCCTTGCCTCCTCCTCGATTTTGATTGGTCGTTCAAAAAAGCGCCGATGACGTGGAGCGCTTTTCTTCAGCGTTCAAACGCCCCGGGCGGCTTTTTAAAAGGCGCACTGCTTGCGCGTCCTGCCATAGAGAATGCATTGCAGACAGGCGCTCCGCCTTTTAAAAACGCTTTTGGTGGACACGGGCCCTTAGGCGTCTGAAAAAGTTTGGCGTGGGGCCCAAGATCCTGGGGGCCTTCTTCAGAGGCACAACGGAGAGCATATTGACTGGATGCATCACTGCCTGGAAGGGAACTGCCCAAAGCCGCAAAATGCTGCAAAGGGTAGTGCGGACAGCTGAGAGGATCAGCGGATGTGAGCTTCCCTCCATCCAGGAAACCTACAAGGCCCGGTGTGTCAGGAAGGCCCTCCGAATCATTGGGGACCCCAGACACCCCGACCAGAAACTGTTTGAGCTACTGCCGTCAGGGAGGCGGTACCAAAGCCTAAGGGCCAAAACCCAGAGGATGACAAGCAGTTTTTTCCCCCAAGCAGTCAGACTCCTGGAAAAACACACTACCCCCCAACCATGCACACGCACACCACAACAACAGCCTGGTTTTTAACCATCTATTGTATTTGTCCAGCATTATTGCACAATAACCCTACCTGTGGCTGCTATCACTAACACTTGAACACACTACACTTCACACTTTATTACACCTCATTACTTTTTAGTATTATTGATGATTATTGATATTTATTTGTATACTTATTTTATATATATATATATATATATATATATATATATATATATATATATATATATATATATATATATATAATGTTTTTTTACTTCGTTCCTTTTCATATGGTTTCTTATTCTTATTTATTTTATCTTTTACTGTTGCTGCTATGTGAATGTTGAGGAACCAAGCCTAAGATTTTTACTCTTGTGTACTGTACAATAAGATGTGATAAAAGTGATTCTGATTCTGATAATAGGAAATTAGGATTTTTCCTATCCTTGAGTCCCTAATTTAAATTAGGATGAGGTGGCTGCTTGGTTGCCATGGCGATATACTGTTTACTGTTCTGCTCCAACTGTCAATGCCCAAGGTTAAGAGTTAGTTAGCTATGCTAGCCTGCAAATCCCACTTAATGGTTAGCAGATAACAGAATGTATATCCATATATACCCATTATATTCTCTATGGCAACGAGACGCGGGGCGCTCCTCTGTTGAGCGACTTGTGATTGAAGGCTTTTTTAAACATTATATAGCGACTTTTTTTCAAGTTTTGTCCAGTTACACTGGTGCAATACGTTTGTGAAGTATGGATAGTGAGAGTTCTGCATCGATTGATTTAAAACATCAATCCAGGACGGAATATGAAGATAGTTTCTCTGCTGGGGTCACCGCGCATCAAATGGCATCGAGACGCACCTACACCAGAGCGGACCTTCTGGAGCTGCGATATGCTTGCAAAACAGTTGATTTGTCACCAGAACAGCTGGATCTCATACCAACACACCGGCTTATAAAGAAGAGAAGGAGGAAAAGAGGATCGAGAGGAGGGATCAGGAACAGGATCAGGAGACGGGGAAGTAAACTACCACTACCTGCTTTCACTCTGTCAAATGTGCGATCGCTACGTAATAAGATGGATGAACTTGCGGCACTTGTTAAGCTTGATTCAGATTATCGGAATACACGTTTATTCTGTTTCACTGAAACGTGGTTAACTGAGGACATTACAGTGTGCTTGGATGGCTTTACATTCATACGCTTTGACCGGGACAAAGAAGTAACGGGGAAATCAGTCGGAGGTGGTCTATGCATGGTTGTAAATGACAGATGGGCAACGAACTTCACAGTTCGTGAGATGCACTGCTCACGACACTACGAAATCTTGTCTGTGTCATTTCGTCCCCACTATCTTCCCCGTGAATTTCAATTAATAACAGTAATTCTTGTTTATGTCCCTGGCCCTGACAACGCGCTGGCAGCTGAGCGCATTTTAGAATGTTATGACAATGCCGTCTCCAGGGCATCTGACCAGCCCGTGTTTCTGATGGGAGATTTCAACACATGTGACGTCACCGCACTTCTCCCACAGTTAGAACAGTATGTAACAACGCCAACACGGCTGAATAGAACGCTAGATTTATGTTTTGGAAACATCCCGGGTGCATATGTATCCAAGCCCTGCCCTGCACTTGGGTCCTCAGATCATAATGTAATACTACTACTGCCTAAGTACAGACAAAAATTGAAGACCCAAAAAGTACAGGCCCAAACCATCATGGCATGGGAGGTAGACTCCATTCAAAGAATGAAAGGATGTTTTGAGCTGACAGATTGGGAAGAATTCTTCAGGGAATGCAATGGTGACCTTAACCTGTTGTACGATACCATATATGCTCTTACGTCACATTCTGTGCTGATAGTGTTATTCCCACCAAACAAATGAAGATCTTTGCAAACAATAAGCCATGGATAACCAAAGACCTTAAGAACTGTCTCAATTTAAAAAAGTTTGCATTCATCCAGGGTGACCAGCAGAGAGTTAAAGAGCTGAAAAAGGAGCTAAAGCAGAAGACCAAGCTGGCCATGCTCAACTACAAAAACAAAATGGAGGAGAAGTTCATCAGTGGAGATATAAGGCATGCATGGAGGAGCCTAAACACCATGATGGGCAGGAATAAGAACACTGCTGCAGTACAATGCCCAGACCCTGCTGCCTTTGCTGAAGAACTCAACACCTTCTAAGCCAGATTCAACAACACTGACTCTATGGAGGAAATGGTCACTCTCCTATACCCCCCAGAATCTATCTGCATAGAAGAGAAGCAGGTTATATCCATCTTTTCCCATCTCCATTCCTCCAAAGCTCCTGGACCAGATGGGCTGAAGGGCAGAATACTGAAGGAGTGTGCAAGTCAGCTGGGCGGTGTAATGACGGAAATGTTTCAGCTCTTCCTAGATGCCAGTTTTGTTCCCAGGGCGTGGAAGGAGACCACCATCATCCCTGTTCCCAAAAAGCCCCGGGCTAAAGCTCTGAACGACTTCAGACCAGTGGCACTCACCTCTATCCTGTGCAAATGCATGGAGAGAGTTGTTGCAGGAGAGCTCACCACCACCATCGGTGAGAATCTGGATCCACTGCAGTTTGCCTACAAGCCAAAACGAGGTGTGGAGGACGCTACATTACATCTACTGGATACCATCACACAGCACCTGGACTCCCAGAACTCCTTGGTCAGGATCTTATTCATGGACTTCTCGTCAGCATTTAATACAGTTAACATCAACACACTCCTGCATCGCCTTCAGCAGCTTCAGGTCAACCCAGCACTGACACTTTGGATCAAGGAGTTTTTAAAGGACAGACCCCAGCATGTAAAGGTCCAGGGTGTAACATCGTCCAACATCATCCTTAACACTGGAGTCCCACAGGGTTGTGTCTTGTCTCCCATCTTGTTCTCAATATACACCAATGAGATCACATGCAACATCAGTGGATTCAAGCTATTTAAATATGCAGATGATCTGGCCTTGGTGGCCAAACTGACAGATCAAAGCACCCTGTCCAAGTACACCCAATATATCACTGAAATGGCCCTGTGGTTCAAAGAAAGCTCACTGCAGTTGAACATCAGCAAAACCAAAGAACTGTGTTGCCATAGGAGGAGGGCATCTAACACCCCACATCCACTTTCCTCACCTTTGACCCTGGAAGGACAAGTGGTTGAACAGGTGGTGAAGTTCAAATACCTTGGCACAGAGATCGACCAACGTCTGTCCTTTAGCCAGCATGCAGATGGGGTTTACAAGAAGGGACAGCAACGTATGTATCTCCTGAGGAAACTAGACACCTTCAATGTCAGTAAAGACATTTTGTCAACTGCCTACCAATCTCTGGTGGAATCCATCATCACTTGCAACATTACATCCTGGTACGGCTTCCTCACAAACGCAAGCAAAAGCAGACTTAATAGATTAACTGAGCAAGCAAGCAAGCTAATAGGAATACACCAGAAAGCGCTGGAGGATCTGTATATCCAGGCAGTCCTCCAAGCCTTCAGTCAAAAGACAATTTTCTAGTATGGCAACATACTAGACAATAAAGCTTTTTGAATCTTGAATCTTGAATCTTTGAATCTTTGAATCAAGAGTAGTTTTCTGAGATAAGGCTTCTTGGGCAAGTGTCCTTTGGTTAAATCCAGGTTTCGATTTTTGATTTAATTCCTGTTGTAGGCTAGTCACCCAGGCAGTTCTTCTTCACTTATCTTCAGGTTTCTTTAAGTTGTTCTCTTTTGTTGTAATCCACATAAAAATCCAGGAAAAGTATCTGAAGTGGTTTCTTATTATTTTCTATCCTGCATCCACATATAGTTTTTCTGTTTTGTCTCACTTTTAAGCAAATTTATCATATTTTAACAGGAGCTCATCATAGATCTGACTGAACGCTAACTCTCTCTCTATCTCTTCCTCTCTCTCTCTGGTGTGTCATATCTAAGCTCTTAATCCTTTCTGTCTTCAATATTTCCTGGTTCGCACGCCTTTCTTTGACACACATGTTTACATTTTCTGATGCTTTCTTAAGCGTATAATATTAGTTTTCATGATTCACATTTCATTAATGTAATTCCAAATATATCCTCTTCCTCTCTTTCCCCATCTTTGTCTTGCTGGTGCTCTCACTCTCTCTATCGTTCCCTCTCCCCCTCTCTCCCTCTCTCCCACTCTCTCTCTCTCTCTCTCTCTCTCTCTCTATGTCGGAAAAAGTGAGTTTGCGGAGCGCATGTGAGAGCGATATTGTATCTTTCGTAACTTTTTTCCCAGTTTATTTTTCGGTGGTTTAATATAGCTAGGTGAAGGTGTTGTAAGGGTTTGTTGTGGGTTTTTGTATTATTTGGGTTGTTTTTTTTGCGATCGACCAGCGGCCGCTGGTCGGTGCACCTGAAGCATGACGGCGTTCGGCGATCTGAGCCAAATGCATGGCTTATAGATCTCCCCGACTTTTCCGCGCTTGGTAGAGGACTGCGGTTTGGCAGTAGGAGAGGTGGTCGGGTATAGCAAGATTATGTCCGCTGCCCGGATGAACGGAGCAGTCGTGATTTTTGCTGACAGTGTAGCGAAAGCAAACTAAGTAGTGGAGACGGGCATCGTGGTTAAGGATTCCTTTGTGTCAGTATCTCCGCTAACTACACCTGTGGCAAGGGTCACCATCTCCAACATCCCCCCGTTTATCGGGGATGAACCGTTGATCAGGGAGTTGTCAAAGCACGGGAAAATTGTGTCAGCTATAAGGAAATTACCGTCGGGTTTCAAGTCTCCTCTGATGAGACATGTCGTGGGTTACAGACGGCAAGTTAATCTGATTTTAAATAAGAAAGATGCTAAACTGAATTTAGTTTTCAGTTGTGGCAACCCGGCCCCAACCCATTGGACCAGGCCGCCCAGGGGAGAGGTCTCGGACGGGAGATACCATCGATTCCCACAGGTTGGCGACAGAGGGCTAATTTTAGGTCGCACTGATGAGCCTGATAAGAAGCACCTGCGGCGGAGGAGGAGGCCAATTAGGCGATGGGTAAAAGGCTGTGGTTTTGGTCCCTTTAGGGAGAGAGTCCAGACGCACAAGCAAGCCTAGAGACGCCGGGAGAATCGCACACGGGAGGCGTGCACTACGGAGGAGTGGATCGCTGGATTTAACCGGACTGCTCCTGAATGCCCCGAGAGAACGCGGCCGCACCGGGGACGATCGAGAGCCAGAGGCGACCCACGGGACTCTGGCCTGAAACGGATGACAGTGTGGTCATTGTGGGAACGCAGAGACATTATTGGGACCAGATTGCCACATGTGGTGGAGAACGCAGGCAATCTGACGCCGCTACAGACTACCCCCCACGACCAATGGAGAGCCCAGACGGAGCCTAAGCTGCGGCCGCCGCCCAGCGCCAACAGTGGGACCAAGCCCTAGCTGCCGGTACGCAGAGAGACACTCATGAGAGCCTCGCCCTTCTTCGAGAGGCCGTTCTGCACCTCGCCCAGCAGGCGACACGCGGATCACCCGCTTCCGCGTCAACGAGCCGACTCACCAAACTTGGCCCAGATGATGACGTGGAGGCGTACCTGGAGGTTTTTGAGAGGACGGCCAGGCGGGAAGGCTGGCCGGAAGACCAGTGGGCCCACATCTTGTCACCCTTCCACACCGGGCCAGCCCAGCAGGCAAGCCAGGTACTCAAGCCGGGGCAGGCCAGCCATTATACGACCTTGTAGCAAGTGATAATGGGATATTATGGGCCTTGCCTCGCCGCCAGGGCTCAACGTTTCCATGACTGGAGATTTGATATCCGGGGCACCGTCCGGACCCAAATCTCCTAGCTCGGAAGGTTGATCACGAGATGGCTCACGGGCAGGGAAGCGCCCAGTGTTCTAGACCGCGTGCTCATAGACAATACTGTCCTTCAGTTACCACCAGAGGCCCGGAGAACCATCGCCAGCAACCATCCCCAGACGGTAGATGAGCTGGTGAGACAGCTGGAAAACTGGCAGGTGGCCCAACAGCTGAGCTACAACGAACGGAAGCCCACGCGACACGCTGAGCCACGTAGGGACCGACGGGGGAGTAGCGTCTCCCAGAGAACGACCCTGCCTAGGCCGTCGACCCCCTCCCAGGAACCCCGAGAGGACCGACGGTGTTTCAGCTGTGGTCAGGTCGGACACCTAGCCCGTCAGTGCCCCGGAAGTCGGGATGTGTCCATGCCCTCTGCCTTCGCCGCCGGGGGACAGACCGGGCCGTGTCTCCAATCCACATGTAGAGCATGGGTGCCCCTCTCAACCCCGTCCGAATCATCCGCAGAGGAAGACGGGTCCGACGGAGATGACCCCATCCTACCGAGCACCCCAGCCCGCTCAACGGGAGGGACCCCTCGGGCAGGATCTAGGGAACCAGACCACAACATTCCGGAGACCCAGACAGCTACGGAACCGACAGGCCCGCCAAGAGAAACAGAGAGCTCACCGCTCACGAGTTCTCGGATTTCTACCCGACAGGGCGAGGGTGAACGGATCGGCCCGGGCAGTTCGCCAACGCTCAACTACAGGACAACAACCTGAAGCACGCCTCGAGTCACGTCCTCGCCCACGAAGGACAAGCAAGGGAATCGGTAAGTCACCTGTCCTCCCCTCACTTCAGCACTCGGGGAGGATTGTTGTACAGAGTGATAGAAAAAGGGGAGGTAGTAAGGGAACAGCTGGTGGTACCCCGACCTTACGTTAACAAGGTACTGTTTATGGCCCACTCTCATCTGCTAGGAGCCCACTTGGGCATGGACAAAACCAGGGAACGAATCTTGGATAGGTTTTATTGGCCTGGGGTGAAGAACGACGTAGTTAGGATTTGCCAGACCTGCCCCAAGTGTCAGCGTACGGCCCCAAGACCCTCGGTTAGAAACCTCCTAATCCCTAAGCCCATTATAGAAACACTGTTCGAACGGTTAGCTATTGACATTGTCGGGCCCCTCCCAAAAACCAGCCGGGGACATAGATATTTGCTAGTAATAGTAGACTACGCTACTAGATATCCGGAGGCCCTGCCCCTTCGCGCCGCCACCGCCAAAGCGGTCACTAAGGAGCTTTTGCTCCTGTTCAGCCGGGTGGGGATCGCCAGGGAGATACTCACAGGCCAGGGCTCATGTTTCATGTCACGGGTGTTGAAGGAATTACTGAGCCTCCTACAGGTGAGACAACTCCGGACGTCAGTGTACCATCCCCAGACCGACGGACTAGTAGAGCGGTTCAATAAGACCTTAAAACAGATTCTCCGGAAGGTCATGGACGTCGATGGGAAGAACTGGGACCAGCTCCTGCCCCACGTGTTGTTTGCCATTCACGAAAACCCCAAGCATCGACGGGCTTCTCCCCCTTCAAGCTTCTGTACGGGAGAAGGCCAAGGGGACTCCTCGACATCGCCAAGGAGGACTGGGAGAGTCAACCCTCCCCCCATCGCAGGCCCAACAGGCTCAGGCCCGAGTATACAACCGGGGAGCCCAGCTACGCATATTCTGACCGGGAAACCTGGTCTTGGTCCTTATACCCACGGCGGAGTGTAAGTTCCTGGCCAAGTGGCAGGGACCCTACGAGGTGGTCGACAGGGTCGGAGAAGTAAACTACCGGGTAAGACAGCCAGAAAGACGCAAACCCACCCAACTATATCATATCAACCTATTGAAACAGTGGCAGAGTGAAGCGGCCCCACCAGCACCCACACCCCTGGCCCTGACCGCCCGACTCGACATACCGGTGGTCCCCATAGGAGAAAACCTCAGCCCCGCCCAGAGGCAGGACCTAGAGGAAATCGTCATGCAGCACAGGGAAGTCTTCTCGGACGTTCCAGGGAGGACCAGGATTATCCAGCACGACATCCGGACGGCACCAGGCATCACGGTATGCGTCCCTCCTTATCGGGTCCCGGAGGCACGCAGGAACGCCATCCATGAGGAGGACCGCCAGAATGCTCCAACTCTGAGTCATCGAACAGTCATGCAGCGCTTGGTCGAGTCCCCAAACCTGACGGGACGTTTCGTTTCTGCAACGACTTCCGAAGACTCAACAAAGTGTCGGAGTTCGACGCCTACCCCATGCCCCGAGTAGATAAACTTATTGAGCGGCTCGGTCCGGCGCGCTTCCTCAACACCCTAGACCTCACCAAGGGGTACTGGCAGGTGCCACTTACCAGAACCGCACGGGAGAAGACGGCGTTTGCAACCCCGGGGGGACTACACCAATATACTGTCCTCCCATTCTGCATCCATGGTGCCCCAGCCACGTTCCAGAGAATGATGGACCAACTCCTCCGGCCCCACCAGGCGTATACAGCAGCCTATATAGACGACATTATAATCCACATACTCACGGCCAACCCAACCAAGTGCCGCCTAGGTCTGGAAGAGACGGCGTACCTGGGATACCAGGTCGGACGGGGGAACGTCCGACCCCAGGAGAGTAAGGTCGCCGCCGTCCGGGACTGGCCCCGCCCCACCACCAAAAAACAGGTGAAGTTATTTCTGGGTCTGGTAGGCTACTGCCAGAGATTTATCCCCAGCTTCGCCACTCTGGCAAGTCCCCTCAATGACCTAACCAGGAAGGCACTACCAGACCGGATAACGTGGTCAGTGGAGGCGGAGAAGGCATTCGACGAACTTAGAAGAGCCCAATGCTCGGAGCCCGTCCTAGTAACCCCTGACTTTTATCTGTCCCTAATAGTCCACACAGACTCATCCGAGGTGGGAATGGGAGCGGTCCTCTCCCAGATCCGGAGGGGAGAAGGGCACCCTGTAAACTACATTAGAAGGAACCTCCTCTCCAACGAGAAGAATTATTCCACCGTGGAGAAGGAGGCCCTGGCTATCAAATGGGCCCTCGACAAGTTGAAGTATTACCTCCTGGGCCGGGAGTTCATACTCGTCACGGACCACGCACCACTTAAATGGCGAGCGCGAAGGACACAAACGCCCAGATTACGAGGTGGTTCCTGGCCCTACAAGATTTTGGTAACCCTTCCTTTTACAGTCCCCTAATTACTAGGTATTTACCCGGTACATACATGGTAAATCATAGTGTATTACTGGGTAATTGCCACTGGTAATAAGAAGGTAAATACAGAGGTAGTTACCCGGTAAATACATGGTAAATCATAGTGTATTACTGGGTAATTACCACTGGTAATAAGAAGGTAAATACAGAGGAATTATCCGGTAAATTATAGTGTATTATTGTGTAATTACCACTGGTAATAAGAAGGTAAATACAGAGGAATTAATGCTGAAGTACTAAGTCAGGGTATCTGCAGGTTTCAGCAAGTCAAATTTAAGACTTTTTAAGACCTTTTTAATACCACCTTGAATGAAATTTAAGACCTTAAACCCGCGATGGTGGGGGGGATCCCGCTGTATTACAACCCAAGCATAGCATGTGCGTCACTCAATGAGACTCATTCAAGTTTACTTTCTGTCTGTTTATTGAACATAAAGTGATACTCCAGGGCTCCAGACTAACTTTTTCCTTGGGTGCACTGGTGCGCCTAAATTTTTAATTTGGGTGCACCAGCACGTATTCATGGTGCACCCAAGTTGTAAGTTGTTGAGAGGGGGGTGACAGCGTCTGGGCCCCCGGGCAGCTGCACCGGTTGCACCGTCGATATTTACGCCACTGATTAATAATATTTTCACCATTAAATAAATGCCTACAGTAAGACCTGGGGGGTATACCACGAACCTCGTTGAACATACCCAGGCTTTCTTGGGAAAACCTGGCTCGACAGAGCCGCAACTCGCAATCACAGTTAAATGGTACCACGACGCTCACTTTAGATTCAATTAGTTGAACCAGGTTTTCCGCTTTAGGTTCAATGCGCGTTCACATAAAAGGGGCGTTTCTCGCGTAATTTGACTCACCCTTATGCAAAATAAATCGCGCAAGAGCAGTGTATTTCATCCAAGGCGAGCAATGTATTATTATGAACTCCTACGAGGAATTCAAAGTTCAAATCACAGCCAAGGGGAACACGGTTGCCCATAATATGGCTAGGGTGGCGTGCTGGCAAAAATAGCCGACCGGGTTAATTCGTAAGTGAAAAGATCTGCATATTGTCTAAAAAATATTATGTATCATCATCCCATTTACCCCCATATATGTGGGGCCCCATGAATTGCGAGCCCAAGTACCGGGAATGCACTCGATCTCCGCACGTCAAGTTGCTTGCTTTTAGTGGCGTGGTTCAACGTCTCAAATATCAAAACAAAAGCCTTGTAGACGCTGCAGATTCGCTCGTTTCGGATGAAAGGCGCTGGTCCGAAGCGAGTTATATACGCCGTTTTGTCCCTTCCAGCAGTAAAGGTGCTCGCGATTTGAGAGTCAGGGAACATCAAACAGAAGAGATCTCCTATCCCCTCATTCGAGTTGTAGGACTGGTGCTTGACCACTGTGTTTAGAATCCACAACACCTCCGCTTTCAGTGTTGGTGTCGCACCAAATGCTACCCTCAGGTCAGTGCTAGCAGCGCGGACCGTCTGCGGCGGTGGCGCCGGGGCAGAGATGCAAAACGTAGAAATGGCTGGGGTCTGTGTGTGGCTCCTGGCAGAGGTTTTATGTTTTTGAATCTGCATATGGCTGACGACAGCCTTAATCCCCATGGTGCCGAGCTTGAATGTAGGCTACTTTTGCACGGAATGCATCTGGCCTGTTCTGGGTTGGCAACGGACGCTAGCCAACCTCGGAAACGGACGTCTTCCAGCCAACTGACGTTGAACTTGCATTTACCCATTGTTGCAGACTAGCTAGCTAGCAAGCGCGCAGACATCCGTTTATAAATGCAGCTAGCAAGAAAGTAGCCCCTCGTACATCTCCTTCCCGAAAAGTCCCGCGAGAAAAATAAAAAATTAAATAACCCTGCCCCGTCAAATTTAAGACCTCCGAGTTATAAATTTAAGACCAGCATATGACATTTTTGACGAGATGACGAGAAAAATGAATTTAAGACTTTTTAAGACTTTTAAGACCTCCGCGGACACCCTGTAAGTAAAACCTCCACTATCACCCATCAACCCAACTAAGTAGCGTGTAGTTGTAAGTGTTTTAGGTTGGTAATAACTCACATATTGTGTACTTCCTAGGAAATTAGGCAACCAATTCTTATAAACACCTATTATCCAAGGTTTATGTTGGTAACAGCCCAAATTTAATGATGTATCTAGGAATTAGCATAGTGCTTTCCAATAAAATACTTTTTCTTAGTTATTATTCATAGCTACACCAATTTAGAAAGGGTTTATTCGATTTACCACTATGGAATTACTTACCTGGTAACAACCTCTGCAGGAACAGTTTTCCTCTAGTGTCATGGTACATCTTCTTAAATACTGGGTACAAAGCAGTTTGTTTCCATGGTATTACCAGGTTCTTACCATATAATTTATAATAGATTCCATTATCCATGCAGTCAACACAAACATGTACCATGTACATTCTGCGACGTTACCAAGTAAAACACGACAATTTACCCAGTAATTAAGCTGAAACTGTACTGTAAAAGGAAGCCTCGTTTGTTTCTATGGTATTACCAGGTTCTTACCACATAATTTGTAATACATTATTCCCTTTTCCATGCAGTCAACACAAACTTGTACCATGTACGTTCTGCGACGTTACCAAGTAAAACACGACAATTTACCCAGTAATTAAGCTGAAACTGTACTGTAAAAGGAAGCCTTGTTTGTTTCCATGGTATTACCAGGTTCTTACCATATAATTTGTAATACATTATTCCCTTTTCCATGCAGTCAACACAAACTTGTACCATGTACGTTCTGCGACGTTACCAAGTAAAACACGACAATTTACCCAGTAATTAAGCTGAAACTGTACTGTAAAAGGAAGCCTTGTTTGTTTCCATGGTATTACCAGGTTCTTACCATATAATTTGTAATACATTATTCCCTTTTCCATGCAGTCAACACAAACTTGTACCATGTACGTTCTGCGACGTTACCAAGTAAAACACGACAATTTACCCAGTAATTAAGCTGAAACTGTACTGTAAAAGGAAGCCTCGTTTATTTCCATGGTATTACCAGGTTCTTACCATATAATTTGTAATACATTATTCCCTTTTCCATGCAGTCAACACAAACTTGTACCATGTACGTTCTGCGACGTTACCTAGTAAAACACGACAATTTACCCAGTAAGTAAGCTGAAACTGTACTGTAAAAGGAAGCCTAGTTTGTTTCCATGGTATTACCAGGCTCTTATATAAGTTGTAACTGGTTATTCCCTTCTCCATGCAATCAACACAAACCATATATGTTCTGCAACATTGTTCACCAATAGTTAAGCACTTTAATTGTTGTTATAAAACCCCAAACCACTGTTATTAAAATATTAAAAGGCATATCAAAATTAAACAAAATCAAAGGCTTATCTTTCAAACAATGCATATCTCACAAACGGGCACTGAACACTGAAGAAATCGGACAAAAAAAAAGCCGTCCACATCAACTCAATTTAAATGTTACTGATGCTGTTTTCATAAAACACATGACATTGTTATGGCAAGTGACCACAAGGAAGACTGCTTCAACCTCTTCAATTTGAATAAGCGGTGAATGCCATGCAGCAATCTGCCTATGGGAGCATCTTTGTGGTCATTCGCAAACTAATGAGTCCACTCGATAAATGAGAGATGACTCTTTAAGGTACGGCCACACCAAAAGCGTTACCCGCGTATCACGCGTATAAAATCGGCAATTTTTCCATAGGGAACCATTGGTTTACGCGCGTATGAGACGCGTGCACGCGTATAAGCAACATTTTACTCGCGTTAGGCGCGTATGAGGCGCGTACATATACGCGCGTACATATACGCGCGTACATATACGCGCGTACATATTAGGGATCGACCGATACGGATTTTTTAGGGCCGATACGATACCGATATTTTTTCATCAGCCTTAGCCGATACGCTGATACCGATATTTAGAGCCGATACTACTTTTTTTTTTTTTTTTTTTTGCTCCCTCAATCATAAAAATTACACTGATAACAAATGTTACAAGTCTCAATTAAAAAAAGGAACATTTATTGAACTTCAATATAGTACCTAATAGTAAAAACAGGTGAGGTAAAACAAGTAAAAAAAAAAAAAAAAAAAAAAAAATTGGCGAAAAAAATATCGGCGAAAATCGGCCGCGTATCGGCCGATACCGATACACGTAAAAAACGCGAATATCGGCCGATAATATCGGCCGACCGATATATCGGTCGATCCCTAGTACATATACGCGCGTACATATACGCGCGTACGAGGAGTTCAAAAAATTGAACTTTTTACGCTCATACGCGCCGCAATAGCCAATCAGCGTTGAGCTTGACCCGACGTCACTGGCAGAGAGTAGTGAGCTTGGACAGAAGCATACGGCCGACATCTTTCTTTATTCTGTGTGGAAATAGTAACATAGTTACGCCATTAAATGCTTTTATGGAAACATTTTTAGCGAGAAATGTGCATTTTACTTTCATAATGTTCGCTCGGTGAATGTGAAGGATGTTTGGTTTGATAGTTATGACGAAGAGGGAACGCTCCGTTCACTTGCATGGACAGAGTCTCTGGTTACTAAGTAACCTCAACGTTTTGGCGGACTATATATCTGCTGATCAACACTACGAATGCTGGAAACACACCAGACACACCATGTGAAGTTATTTAAGCCGATTATTGTTATTTATATCCGAGATTATTTAATCTAACCCGATCTAAACTCTATCACCCAAACACGGCGGCGTTTGGGTTTCCTACCTCGGACTCCAGCGCAGCCATGTCCATGGCAGCCACGGCCGGCAACTTTCTTTATTCTGGGTGGAAATAGTAACATAGTTACGTCATTAAATGCGTTTATGGAAACATTTCTAGCGAGAAATGTGCATTTTACTTTCATAAGGTTCGCTCGATGAATGTGAAGGATGTTTGGTTTGATAGTTATGACGAAGAGTGAACGCTCCGTTCACTTGCATGGACAGAGTCTCTGATTGCTAAGCAACCTCAACGTCTTGGCGGACTATTTCTCTGCTGATCAACACTACGAATGCTGGAAACACACCAGACACACCATGTGAAGTTATTTAACCCGATTATTGTTATTTATATCCAAGATTATTTAATCTAACCCGATCCAAGCTCTATCATCCACCCAAACACGGCGGCGTTTGGGTTTCCTTCCTCAGACTCCTAAATCCAGCGCAGCCACAGGCTGTGGGGGAGTTTTGGGCGGTCTCATCTACGCGCGTTACGCGCGTATCTGACCATTTTTGACACAAGATGGTCAAGCAACATTTTAGCTGCGTTACGCGCGTACATGGTACGCGAGGTACGCGCTTGGTGTGTTCGCGGCTTTAGTGTCTTCTCTGTGAGGTATCCCTGCAGTCTCCACATCTGGGATTGGAAGGCTGACCAAGACCTGACCAGGTACCTGCAAATCTCCCCTTCCATACTGTAATAAAGAATCAGAAGACAAGAAAATAAACATTAGGACTGTCAATTAATGAAAATTTCTAGAACATGTAGAACTCAAAGATTATTTTGTTTATTAGTTAAAAAAGGATGCTGATCCTCTGGCCAGTGTTTGGTCATATTGAAAAGAGAAAAAGGCATAGCCATAAATACAGTTAATAGGACGGGAGGAGACAGGCTGTTAGCTCCGGTTAGCACTTTAGCATCGAGCTAGCGGAGCTTCTGTCATTCAAATAACTCGGACATGTTGTTTAAAACCTATAACACCCAATTTATTAAAATATCCGGATTTAATCGGGCTCTCTCCCATAAGTACAGTTAATAGGACGGGAAGAGACAAGCTCTGTTAGCCCCGGTTAGCGCGATGCTAAAGAGCAGCTCTACCGGAGCATGCCACCTCAACAGGTGCAAGTTAGCTTCCGGTTTGATATTCGCCGGATATTCGGTTTACCACCCAATCGGATTCATCAACATAAGTGCAATACATTACGGGCTTAGTATGTTGAGGACGGTTTAGGACACCGTATCGCGAAAAATCACAAACACATGTTGGCGCCATCGATGTCTGTGCAACAACGTCATTTACGTTCTGGCTGCTACCTGTTTTAGGGACCGTCAGCAAGTTACACTCACCGACTGGTGGCAGAGACGTTACCATGGAATTGTTTGAGGAATTTAATCACACAAATATATTGCAATATAGTTAATCATAATGCAGTTAATAGTTTGATATTCGACAAAAATCGACTAAACTATATTTGAAATTATTAATTGCATCCCGTTTAACAATAATGCAATATATTAGCAAAGTTACCTGCAGTAAGTAGCAGCCCACCATTGGCAACTACTACTACAATCAGGTGACAAAATGTATTTTTTAGTGATTTTTATGTTATTTTACATGATTTATTTCCAGAAACAATTCCATGGTAACGTCTCTGCCACCAGTCGGTGAGTGTAACTTGTTGACGGTCCCTAAAACAGGTAGCAGCCAGAACGTAAATGACGTTGTTGCACAGACATCGATGGCGACAACATGTGTTTGTGATTTTCGCGATATGCCGTCCTAAACCGTCCTCAACATACTAAGCCCGTAATGTATTGCACTTATGTTGATGAATCCGATTGGGTGGTAAACCGAATATCCGGCGAATATCAAACCGGAGGCTTACTTGCACCTGTTGAGGTGGCATGCTCCGGTAGAGCTGCTCTTTAGCATCGCGCTAACCGGGGCTAACAGAGCCTGTCTCTTCCCGTCCTATTAACTGTACTTATGGGAGAGAGCCCGATTAAATCCGGATGTTTTAATAAATTGGGTGTTATAGGTTTTAAACAACATGTCCGAGTTATTTGAATGACAGAAGCTCCGCTAGCTCGATGCTAAAGTGCTAACCGGAGCTAACAGCCTGTCCCCTCCCGTCCTATTAACTGTATTTATGGCTATGCCTTTTTCTCTTTTCAATATGACCAAACACAATGGCCAGAGGACCAGCATCCTTTTTTAAACTAATAAACAAAATAATCTTTGAGTTCTACATGTTCTAGAAATGTTAATTAATTGACAGTCCTAATGTTTATTTTCTTGTCTTCTGATTCTTTATTACAGTATGGAAGGTCTTGGTCAGCCTTCAAATCCCAGATGTGGAGACTGCAGGGATACCTCACAGAGAAGACACTAAAGAGTCATCTCTCATTCATCGAGTGGACTCATTGGTTTGCGAATGACCACAAAGATGCTCCCATAGGCAGATTGCTGCATGGCATTCACCGCTTATTCAAATGGAAGAGGTTGAAGCAGTCTTCCTTGTGGTAACTTGCCATAACAATGTCATGTGTTTTATGAAAACACCATCAGTAACATTTAAATTTAGTTGATGTGGACGGCTCTTTTTTTTGTCAGATTTCTTCAGTGTTCAGTGCCTGTTTGTGAGATATGCATTGTTTGAAAGATAAGCCTTTGATTTTGTTTAATTTTAATATGCCTTTCATCAACAGTGGTTTGGGGTTTTATAACAACAATTAAAGTGCTTAACTACTGGTGAACGATGTTGCAGAACATGGTTTGTGTTGATTGCATGGAAAAGGGAATAACCAGTTACAACTTATATGGTAAGAGCCTGGTAATACCATGGAAACAAACTAGGCTTCCTTTTACAGTACAGTTTCAGCTTACTTACTGTGTAAATTGTCGTGTTTTACTTGGTAACGTCGCAGTACGTACATGGTACAAGTTTGTGTTGACTGCATGGAAAAGGGAATAATGTATTACAAATTATATGGTAAGAACCTGGTAATACCATGGAAACAAACAAGGCTTCCTTTTACAGTACAGTTTCAGCTTGATTACTGGGTAAATTGTCGTGTTTTACTTGGTAACGTCGCAGAACGTACATGGTACAAGTTTGTGTTGACTGCATGGAAAAGGGAATAATGTATTACAAATTATATGGTAAGAACCTGGTAATACCATGGAAACAAACGAGGCTTCCTTTTACAGCACAGTTTCAGCTTAATTACTGGGTAAATTGTCGTGTTTTACTTGGTAACGTCGCAGAACGTACATGCTACAAGTTTGTGTTGACTGCATGGAAAAGGGAATAATGTATTACAAATTATATGGTAAGAACCTGGTAATACCATGGAAACAAACAAGGCTTCCTTTTACAGTACAGTTTCAGCTTAATTACTGGGTAAATTGTCGTGTTTTACTTGGTAACGTCGCAGAACCTACATGGTACAAGTTTGTGTTGACTGCATGGAAAAGGGAATAATGTATTACAAATTATATGGTAAGAACCTGGTAGTACCATGGAAACAAACGAGGCTTCCTTTTACAGTACAGTTTCAGCTTAATTACTGGGTAAATTGTCGTGTTTTACTTGGTAACGTCGCAGAACGTACATGGTACAAGTTTGTGTTGACTGCATGGAAAAGGGAATAATGTATTACAAATTATATGGTAAGAACCTGGTAATACCATGGAAATAAACGAGGCTTCCTTTTACAGTACAGTTTCAGCTTAATTACTGGGTAAATTGGTGTGTTTTACTTGGTAATGTCGCAGAACGTACATGGTACAAGTTTGTCTTGACTGCATGGATAATGGAATGTATCTATTATAAATTATATGGTAATACCATGGAAACAAACGGCTTTGTACCCAGTATTTAAGAAGATGTACCATAACATTAGAGGAAAACTGTTCCTGCAGAGGTTGTTACCAGGTAAGTAATTCCATAGTGGTAAATCGAATAAACCCTTTCTAAATGGGTGCAGCTACGAATAATAACTAAGAAAAAGTATTTTATTGGAAAGCACTATGCAAATTTCTAGATAGTACATCATTAAACTTGGGCTGTTAACAACATAAACCTTGGATAATAGGTGTTTATAAGAATTGGTTGCCTAATTTCCTAGGAAGTACACAATATCGGAGTTATTACCAACCTAAAACAGTTACAACTACACGCTACTTAGTTGAGTTGATGGGTAATAGTGGAGGTTTCACTTAGTACTTCAGCTGTAATTCCTCTGTATTTACCTTCTTATTACCAGTGGTAATTACACAGTAATACACTATAATTAACCGGATAATTCCTCTGTATTTACCTTCTTATTACCAGTGGTAATTACCCAGTAAGACACTATGATTTATCATGTACTTGCTGGGTAACTACCTCTGTATTTACCTTCTTATTACCAGTGGTAATTACCCAGTAATACACTATGATTTACCATGCATGTACCGGGTAAATACCTAGTAATTAGGGGACTGTAAAAGGAAGGGTTACCAAGATTTTAGGTTCCAGGTGGACCACAGACCTGGAACCGAGGCTTCATCCAGCGGTGGAGAAGTGTGGCAACCCGGCCCCAACCCATTGGACCAGGCCGCCCAGGGGAGAGGTCTTGGACGGGAGATACCATCGATTCCCACCGGTCGGTGACAGAGGGCTCATTTTAGGTCGCACTGATGAGCCTGATAAGAAGCACCTGCGGCGGAGGAGGAGGCCAATTAGGCAATGGATAAAAGGCTGTGGTTTTGGTCCCTTTAGGGAAAGAGTCCAGATGCACAAGCAAGTTTGGAGACGCCGGGATAATCGCACACGGGAGGCGTACACTACGGAGGAGTGGATCGCTGGATTTAACCTGACTGCTTCCTGCTTCCTTGGATGCGGGAGGGAGGGGCATCTCGTGAGAACTTGCCCAGAGAAAATCCCTGGAAAACGAGCTGAGCACATTGAAGTGACAGCAGGGACCTCAACCAATGTTGAAACGGTGAAACAGGGTTACAAATGTGGAAAATAACATTCAAAGTGTTGAAAATGTTGAAAATGAAAAGCAATGTGGTAAAAATCCTGGAGATACAATTCTGGGTGTTGAAAATGTAGCAGAGGGAATGTATTGTTTAGGAGGAGGGGAATAATGCAGTCAAAGAGCCAGCAGAAAGTGTTGAGGTTGGGCCCATCCCTGCTGCAGCAGAGGAATGCAGTGACATTGAGAAAGGGTTGATGGAGGAGGAAGATATTGCGTGTAAAACTCCTCTCCTTAAGAGAATACAGGGTAGTGATATCTTAGGCTCCAAAGCCAAGAAATCAGCGGCTAGAGAAGAGCAAGAGGAGCAGACAGAGGCACTGTCTAATGAGGAAGAGGAGGAGCAGGCAGAGTTGGAGTCTAGTGAGGAGGAGGAAATGGAGGACGGTGCCGCATACAGTCAGCCCCTCACAGACTCACCGCTGTTTTCTGCTTCTCAGTTGGATGAGTTGTACACAGTACATAGTATACAAATGTTCCTTAAAAAAACTCAAATTTGATGAGTATTTTGCAGATAAGAAAATGCTGTTGCTATCAGTCAAGTCTCAGATGAGCATCAGAAGGGAGGGAGGCTTCTCTGAGCAAGAAGTCTACAGATTGAAGAAGATTGATCTGAGACTCAAACAAGAGCTAAACAATGATGAAGACTCTGACTATTTGTTGAGCAGTTGGCCTGATGTTTCTCCTCATCTGTGTGCCTCTCCTCATATCAAAGGCAATGAATTCATTTAAGGTTTCCACTCTTAATTTAAACTGAGCTAGAGATGTGAGGAAGAGGGCTTGCCTGTTTGAAACTTAAAAAAATGAATATAATGATGCTCCAGGAGACTCACAGTGATGTTTTTAAGACTGGAGGAGGGAGTTGGAGGGCGAAGTCATTTCAAGCCATTTTAGCAGCACAAGTGCAGGTGTGGCTATCCTTTTCTCCAGAGATTTTGTGCCCTTATCTAATGTGGTGGAAGAGCGGGTGAAGGGGAGACTGCTGGTACCCTCTCGGAAGGCAATGCTAACACTCATGGAAAATCACAGTTTGAGTGACGTATGGAGGAAAATCCACAACAATGTAAAACAATATACTTGGGTCCACAGCAGTGAACTTGTTTTATCTTTAGCTAGGTTGGACAGTTTTTATTCTTTTACGCATCATTTGAACATTTTTAAAGGGTGTAATATATGTCCAGTAGGCTTCTCGGACCATTTAATGGTTATTTGTGAGGTTTTTATTGCAAATATGAAGAATAAGTCTCCATATTGGCATTTTAACACCCCTTTGCTTTTAGATGCGCATTTTAGAGAGATTTTTATTTATTTTTGGAAAGGTTTTAGTGAGAGGAAGGGGGGTTTTATGTGTTTAAAACAATGGTGGGATCATGGCAAAATACAGACAAAGCAGCTTTGTCAACAGTACACTCTCAATGTCTCTTGTAACATCACCAAGTCTATGAAAGATCTGGAGTCAGATATAGGACAGAGCAGACAGATCCACGCGCTGCACTACGGACAGCAGCTCAGACATAGCAGACATTAGGAACAGAGCGGTGGATTTCTATGTTAATCTGTATAGCAGTGAGTACCAGGAGGATGATGGTGTTTTCAACTTGTTCTGTGAGAACCTGCCCACAGTGTCAGAGGAGACCAACAGTGAGCTGGAGGGGACCCTGACTGAGGAGGTGTTTGCTGCCTTGCGGAGTGTACAGGGGGGTAAGGCCCCCGGCAATGATGGGTTGCCCTCTGAATTCTAGAGAGTTTTCTGGACTGTACTTAAGGAAGACATGCTGGGGGTTTTCTCAGAGAGCTTTGATGACTCCTCTCTGCCACCGAGTTACAGGAGGGCTGTCCTCACTCTGCTGCCCAAGAAAGGAGACCTGCAGGAGATCAAGAACTGGAGTCCCATCTCACTTCTGTGTGTAGATTACAAGCTGCTTTCAAAAGTCTTGTCCAACCGTCTGAAGAAGGTGATGGACCAGCTCATTCACCGGTCTCAGACTTACTGTGTGTCAGGCAGGTCCATTGTTGACAATAACCCTAACCCTAACCCTCACTTATTAGGGATATTTTGGAAGTCTCCGGTTCTTTGGGTTTAGATACTTGTCTGGTTTCTTTAGACCAGGAAAAAGCTTTTGTTCGGGTTGAGCACCGCTACCTTTGGAAAGTTTTACAAAGGTACGGCCTCAGCCTGGGTCTGATAGCTAAGATGAAGGTCCTGTATGAGGACATTGAGAGTGTGCTGAAGATAAATGGTGGTCTGTGTAAACCTTTTAAAACAGAAAGAGGTATTCGACAAGGCCATGTCTGGTATGTTGTATTCACTGTCTATAGAACCCATGTTGCACAACGTTAGTGGTTTTATTGATGGCCTGTTTTTACCTTATTATAGTTCAAATTTTATTTCATCAGCCTATGCAGATGACATCATCATTTTTATTAAAAATCAGCAGGACATTAATAAATTCGGCCAGATTGTTAAAACGTATGAAGATCTCAGCTGCCAAAGTTAACTGGGCCAAGATTGAAGCGCTGGCATTTGGGAGATGGTCTGCGGGTCTGCCTCAGCTGCCGGGGGGGGCTGAGCTGGAAGAGGGGGGGTTTTAAATACCTGGGGATTCATCTGGGGGATGAACAGAGTGAAAGGAAGAACTGTGAGGGTGTGTTGGAGAAGGTGGAGGGGAAGCTGGCTAAGTTGAGGTGGCTGCTTCCCCATATGTCCTACTGTAGGAAGGCTCCTAATTGGGGGTCAAGCAGCAAAGCTGCGAGACAACCTATTGTTTTCACACATTTTCTTATTATTATTTACCTGCCATTGGAGTCAATGGCAGCCCATAGAACGCCTTGGTGAAAAGTTGTGATTTGGCACACTGCTTTAGGACAGTCCCATTAGCCTATAAAGCAAATTTGAGGTCGCTAGCTCATCAGCTCTCGCGCCGGCAACAGGTCAAAGTTGGACATGCATTCATGTTTATAACTTTTGACCCATTCGTCCAATATTCACAAATAAGGGATCATTGGAAGCCTTGGTCCAAGCCGAGTTCAAAGCACCCTATGACGTCATTTTGCACCATGATGGAATTTCCGCAATCTTGGTTTATGTCAAAAACCTTAAATGCATCTCCTATCACAAATGTTCTCCAATCATCTCAAAACTTGGCACACATGATCTTCAGGCCATACTTGATAAAAAACATCGAATATAATTTTCAAATTCAAAACCGTTTGCCCGCTACAGCCAATCAGACCTCCCCATATACAGTAGCTAGTATATTATTTCTTGCAGAAATATCCGCTACAGCCAATCATATTCCACCGCGAAGCCGCCAAATAGGAAGTAAGCCAATTTCTCAGCAACCCTTTGACATATCATAACCAAACTTGATACATACACCCATAACATCATCATGGTGACACTCAATGAATTTGGTGACCATTGACCTCTAGGGGGCGCTATAATTAATGAAGACGTGTTTTAACTCCTCTCTCTTCACACGAGTACATTTCAAACTTCTTTTCAATGTCTGATGATACTGTCAGACCTCCCCATATAGCTTATAAATTATTTCTCATGGCAACATCAGAACTTGGCCGCCATGTTGAAAGTTGTCAAAATCAGTTGTACATTTCCACAGGCCACAAATTATGTCCAGTCTTCCTGAAACTTGGCATACATGATCTTCAGACCAAGCTGAATAAATGTGTGAAACAGCTTTCTCAAATTCAAAACCGTTTGGCCGTGACAGCCAATCAAACTTGACGGCAAAGCGGCCAAACAGGAAGTACGCCTGTTCTCAGCACTTCTTTAACATATCATAGCCAAACTTGAGACTGCTGGGGGATGTGCGACGTCTGGCCTGCAGGGAGAGTATGGGCAGGTTGGGAGCGCACCGGATTGACTGGGGGGGTTGGACCTGAGTGCGAGCAGGTGTCAGCACTCAGGCCAATCAGGAGTGTTTGTACTTATGTGCCTGCTTTGTGTTGTAGTGAGGAGGGGAATCCAGGAAGGATCGGGAGGGGAGAGACAGGGGCGATCGCCTACAGAGATCGCATTGAACGAGTTATAATTGACCTTTAACCAAGTCGTGTTTTGTTGAACGTTGTTGGAGTGAAAATAAAATTACTTTCTGTTCAAGCAGCAAACCTGGTGTCCAAGCGCTCGGTGAACCCATTACAGTGGAGCCCAACGTGGGACTCGAGCGCATAGAAAATGGACCAGTCCCCATTGGGAAACGTGCTCGGGCACCTAGCCCAGATGGCGGAGAGACAAGGCCAGCTCCACCAGGCGCAGAACGAGGTGCTCACGGACCTGGCCCAGTCCTTGGCCGCCGATCGGGCCATGCTCCGGGAGCTCCTCGCCTCCGGCGGACGCGGCGAAGGACCCCAAGGGGCCGAACCCGCCACGCACATACACGTCCCGAAGATGGGGGAGGCAGACGACGCGGAAGCCTTCATCGAGACCTTCCAGGGGGTGGCCGACGCTGCTCAGGGATCGGGGGAGGCGGGGGATCCCCAACCCAAGGTCCCAGCGCCGAGGTTCCCACCGGTGGAGGATTTCCCCCTCGAGCAGTCTCGTGACGCCACACTGAGCTCAGCCAGGTGATAGCTATTGATGGGAGTAAGGTCCGGCCAGACGCAGCGCTGACTTACCCACACTTTATAGTGGTTAGGGATAGGCTTTATCGGGTGAGTCGTGACACCCAGAGTGAGGAGGTTATTACTAGGGTTGAACACCGAAACTCGGTTCTAGTAGGGAACCGGTTCCGACATAAACGGTTGTAACGAGATCGAATAAGAACACACATTTCGGTTCCTCATAACGGTGCCTGACGTTTTTTAACGCCCCCTGCCCCGCCCCCATGGTGTTGCGGCGTCAACTTGCGTTAGTGCTGGGCGCTATACCGGTTCTCACTGAATAACGGTGTGTATTTTCGTTAGGATATGATTTTTTTATATAGCCTACCGCCATACCGGTGTATTTGATTACACAACGTTCGGAACGCAGCGCTGCGCGACTCTGTTTCAGACGGGACCCTTCTCAATGTTGCGGTAAACAAGCATGGTACGACTACGACTTTCTTTATAGGTCCATGACTGCGAGGCGTGGTATTTCAGGCCAACTGGTAAAAGAGTGTGTCACGGCTTTCAAACATATAAACCATAAAGCCTATAGGCGCCTCGAGACTCGGGACGGATTTGTCAACGCGCTGTGGCATCGCTTACTTGATGTTGTTTTGATTGAAGATCGGCAGGTTGTAGTGGTTGAACGTGAATGAACGTGTGCGTCTGTGTGTGTGTGTTGCGAGCAAATGTAATTTTAAAGTAATAAAGCAAACAAACTCAAAGCCGATGCATGCATCCAAAACTTGCTGTTCAAAAACCAAATAAACAAATCAAAAACAGTCGTTATTCGCTTCAAATACTTTTTCTTTAAAAACTTGGGAATTAATACAGCGCGGTACCGAGCGGTTGAAAACAATGTTGGCGTCTCCTGTGGCTGCCTTGCGCACATGAGTTATATAACTTAATATGACTTTGCCAGTAATGTTGCGCCATGATACGTGCCTGCCTGCTTTCAGTGAGTAATTACAATTATTTGTAATTTTAAAAAGATATGTATCAGTCACAGCACTCACAGCAGCCTCTTCGGGAAGTCGAGTAATTGATGCCACCCATAAATCTTGCATATCAAGTAGGCTAGCAACCACCGTTGCCATTCAACTCAGTGTCCGCTGACTTTCTGCTTAATGCAAGTGTGTGCCGTTTCGTTTTTTTAAGTACCGGTTTGAGAACCGTTTTAGCACCGGAACCGTTTGAAAAGTACAGAGTAGGCACCGGTATCGGATAAAACCCAAACGATGCCCATCCCTAGTTATTACCCAGTTGCTGGTACCCAGGAGCCGCCGGAAAATGGTTTTCCAGGCGGCGCATTATAACCCAATGGCGGGCCATTTGGGGTACGATAAAACACTTAACCGGATAATGGCCCGGTTCTATTGGCCGGGGATTCAGGCGGAGGTGCGCAGGTGGTGCGCATCCTGCCCCGAGTGCCAGTTGGTGAATCCCCCCGCCGTCCCCAGGGCTCCCTTACGGCCCCTTCCCCTGGTGGAATTCCCCTCGACCGCGTTGGCATGGACATTATCGGGCCATCAGAACGTTCCTCACATGGGTATCGATTTGTGTTGGTCTTGACCGACTACGCAACCCGATACCCGGAAGCAATTCCGTTGCGCAACATCTCTGCGAAGAGTGTTTCATGTCATATCGCGGGTTGGAATCCCGAAAGAGATTCTCACTGACCAGGGCACCAATTTCATGTCACGCATGATTAGGGAACTTTAAGGGCTTTTAAAGGTCAAGGCCATCCGCACAAGCGTCTATCACCCAGCCACGGACGGCTTGTGTGAGAGGTTTAACCGGACGTTAAAGTCCATGATTCGTAAGTTCGTACACGAGGATGCTCGGAATTGGCATCAATGGCTAGACCCTCTGTTTGCATTGCGGGAAGTGCCCCAGGCTTCCACGGGGTTTTCCCCATTTGAGTTGCTTTATGGGCGAATTGGCAACCATGTTGGAGTTGGGCATGGTCGAGGAGTCTCACAGTGACTGGTGCAGTCCCGTCGTGCTTGTGGGAAAGCCGGACGGGTCTGTCCGGTTCTGTGTGGACTATCGTAGGGTGAATGCGGTGTCGAAGTTCGACGCCTACCCAATGCCTCGGATCGACGAGCTCGTGGACCGGCTTGGCATGGCCACCTATTATACAACTCTGGACTGCACGAAGGGCTACTGGCAGATTCCGCTGTCTCCAGCAGCCCGGGAAAAAACAGCCATCTCCACTCCGCTCGGTCTTTACCAGTTTAAGGTGCTTCCGTTCGGGTTGTTCGGGGCCCCGGCCACGTTTCAGCGGCTGATGGACCGGGTGCTACGGCCCCACGCCGCGTATGCTGCTGCCTACATTGATGACATCGTCATCTTTAGCGGAACGTGGGAGCAGCATGTGCGGCAGGTGGCGGCCGTGCTTCAGTCGCTGAGACGGGCGGGGCTGACGGCCAACCCGAGGAAGTGCGTGATCGGGCGGAGGGAGATCCAATATCTGGGGTACCACCTGGGGGAGGGAAGGTCCGGCCACAGGTCGCGAAGACCGCAATGGTCGCCACCTCCCCTCGGCCCTGGAACCAGAAAGAGGTGAGGCTGGTCTTGGGGGTGGCAGGGTATTACCGGCAGTTTGTACCACACTTCTCCGACCTGGCCAGCCCCTTGACCGACCTCACCCGTAAGAGGGCCCCAGATACAGTCCAGTGGTCAGAGCCATGTCAGGTGTCGTTTGAGGCTATTAAAACAGCCCTCTGTGGAAAGTCGGTCCTGTGTGCTCCTAACTTTGATCTCCCTTTCTCCCTACAGACGGACGCGTCGGATAGGGGGTTGGGCGTGGTCCTGACCCCACAGGTGGAGGGTGGTCGACCGCCCGGTGCTGTACCTGAGCCGGAAATTATCAGACCGGGAGGGTCGGTACAGCACGGTGGAAAAGGAGTGTCTCGCCATCCGGTGGGCGGTCGGCGCCCTACGCTACTACCTGCTGGGGCACGCGTTCACCCTCTACTCCGACCACGCCCCCCTTCAGTGGCTCCACCGCATGAAGGACGTCAACGCGAGGATCACCCGGTGGCGCCTCGCGTGGCAACCCTTTAATTTTTGTTGTGCACAGGCCTGGGACGCAGATGGCCGTGGCGGACTTCTTCTCCCACTCTGCGGGGGGGGGGGGAGTGAGTTGGCGGCCGGATGTGACCCCAGGGTGTGTGGGGGGACGTGCGACGTCTGGCCTGCAGGGGGAGTATGGGCAGGTTGGGAGCGCACCGGATTGGCTGGGGGGGTTGGACCTGAGTGCGAGCAGGTGTCAGCACTCAGGCCAATCAGGAGTGTTTGTACTAATGTGCCTGCTTTGTGTCGTAGTGAGGAGGGGAATCCAGGAAGGATCGGGAGCGGAGAGACAGGGGCGATCGCCGTCAGAGATCGCATTGAACGAGTTATAATTTACCTTTAACCAAGTTGTGTTTTGTTGAACGTTGTTGGAGTGAAAATAAAATGACTTTCTGTTCAAGGAGCAAACCTGGTGTCCAAGCGCTCTGTGAACCCGTTACAGGTACATAGACTCATGACATCATTCTGGGGACATCCAAACTATTTGGTGACCTTTGACCTCAGGGGCACGTCAAACAGGAAGTGAGCTCATATCTCTGCAAGGCCTTCATGCATCCAAACCAAACTTGGCTCATAGTCTTATGACCCTATCCTGATGTTGCCCAAATAATTTGGTGTGATTTGACTTTTAGGGGTGCGTTGTTAGCAGAAAGTCTATTCCAGCCCTTAGAAAGCAACTTCAATGTATTTTCATTGTGATACCCATTTGCCAAAAACTTTCATTGTCAGTAAAATCTAATCATATGTATTTTTTCATGGTCATATCATATACTGTGTTATATAAAACTGATAACATATCAATCATATTCAATCATCATGTAAATCTGACATACAGCATACAATCAGAACACTACTTCTTTTATTTCAATGTTAGTTGCGCTGAACAGCGCTCATTAATGGGTAGACACTGCACTCGTGTGACGACAAGCGGTACTAAACGTATAATGCAACAATGACTATATTTCCCATTCCGCCCATGAAATGTTTAGAACCCCCTGCTGGGCTCTTGCAAAAAGTGCAAACGGTAATTTTTAACTTTTTCTGGGACAAGTTGCATTGGGTTCCTCAGAGTGTATTATATCTTCCAAAAGAAGAGGGGGGGCAGCGGTTAGTTCACCTTGGGAGCAGAGCGGCGGCTTTCAGGCTGCAGTTTATCCAGCGGTATGTCTTGGGGCATGATGATGTCATCTGGAGACAGGTAACAGGCATAATTTTAAGGAAGATAGCTGGCCTCTTTTTAGACAGATCTTTGTTTTTATTGAATTGTATTTTTTTTTCGTGTGTGTAGTTTGCCTCCTTTTTATCGATGTGTTTTGAAAGCATGGACTCTTTTTAAATGGGACAGGCTGGGGCCCGCTGCGTCTCTGTTCTGGCTCCTGGAGGAGCCCCTGGTGTGCGGGGCACGGATGGACGTGCAAGATGGCAGCAGCCCTGGCCTCACCCAGCGCCTGCGCTCCACTGGGGTGGTCAAGCTGAGGCAGGTGGCGGACGTGGCAGGGCCCGGACTCCACAACACTGAGGCTGTGGCTTCTCTCCTGGGTCTGAGATCCAGCCGGCACACCAGAGACATCATGAACCAATGGATTAGCAGATTGACCAGTGAGGAGCGAGAGATGCTGAGGGACTACTTCAGCGGGGCGGATGTACCAGATGAAATGGATCCGTTTCCAGAGCTCAAACTGTCGGTGGACCAGACCGGACTGGTGAAACCCATGGGCCTTTCCAAGTCCAGGATGAAGTTAGTTACTTTCAGGGAAAAGTATATATAAGTACTGTGTGGTGGCTACACACAAATACAAACTGAGAAATAGGAGGGACACGGTGTGGAAGGAGAGGCTGCAGGGCAGTGTGCCTGTATGGAGGCTCCCTTACAAGCCTCCCCTAAACAAGAGGACAGGAGACCTGCAGTCGAGGATCCTGCAGGGGTATCAATCCCTCCAGGAAATACACGGGACCACGATTCTTCAATTACAGATGACTTTATTCTTCTCCTATGTCAAACACCATAAGTCACGTCGAACTGTTAAATACCCAGCGTACAATTTAAGACATAATTTGTACTCGACAGAAATACAGAATATAAACACATATGCACGATACAACGTGACAGAAATAAACGTACCTCGCTGGCTGCACACAACCGAGAGGGAATGAGTCCACTTGACAAATCTTGCAAACCAAAAGTAAAAAGGTCCACAAACGTAATACTTAATTCAAAGAAAGATATCTTCGATTGAACAGTAAATGTCTCTGCAAAAGCTTAAGGTTTAAACTTATTTTCGGAGGCTTGCACACTTCTCCTACTTCACAACTTTCTTGTTCACCCTTTTCTTCCTGAGTGACGTATTACAATCAAATTCCTCCCGCTTGAAAATAAGTTCATACTTAGTCTTACACAAATAAAAGAATTATCCATGAAAATAAACAGTACAAAAATAAAAAACGTAACAACCCATTAAACATGACATAAATAATATTTGTGGCAGTTAAAAGAGGGCTCTGGCTGTGAATAGTTTCATTGGAAAAATCAACCCCACGGTGTCCGAGAACTGTCCATTGCTATTTGGACTGTCGCAGACAGAGTCCTTTTCCATATTTTAAAAACACCTTTTCTAAATTGTGGAGAGGTTTGGTCAGAGTCTGCTTTTATCTTTGGTGCAGGTTACGATAAAGAAAATAAAAAAAGGGTGTTTGTTGAATTTGTGGTCAGGCAAGCCAAAATGGCTGTTTACAAGAGCAGGAAGAACCAGGTAGAGGGGGAGGCAGGCCTTGGTTTGGCAGAGATGTTTGGGGTCCTGGTGAAGGCCAGAGTCAGGGTGGACTTCAGGTACCACTCATTAATGGGCATAATGGAAGAGTTCAGGGACTTATGGGGCTTCACCTCAGCAGTATGCAAAGCTCTTTTTTAACTCTGTTTTAATGAGTGTGGTTTTATTTATTTATTTATTAACTATTGCTGTATAATCTAAGGTTTTTTTTGACTGTTTAAAATGTAAATTATTGAGCTGCTCCCCCCGCGACCCGACCCCGGGTAAGCGGATGACGATGATGAGGATGATTATTGAAGAAAGAAATATCAAAAAAATGTCAATATCAAAAAATCTCTCTCTCTCTACCCTCACCTCTCTCTCTCTCCATCTCTCTCTCCCTCTCCTTCTCTCTCTCTTTCTCTCCATCTTTCCCCTCTCTTCCTCCCTCCCTTTCCCTCTCCCTCTCCCTCCCTCTCCCTCTCTCTCTCTCTCTCTCTCTCTCTCTAAAATTCAAATTCAAAAAAGCTTCATTGGCATGAGAAATATACATTTGCATTGCCAAAGCAGGTGAACAATAAAATAAACAGCGTTATAAAACTAGAAAAGGCATTTCCTGCAGAAAATGCGGTGAGTGCTGTAGTACAAGGTGAGGTTGAAAATATTTTTTAATAAAGCCACAAAGATTAAGACAAAGAAACGTTAAGTGGCTTAAATCAAGTGAAGGGATTTGAACAAAAGTTAAAAAGCGCAAAGCATTGCTAAATTGCAGAAATGTAAAAGGTAAAATGTATTGCCCTGCACTGCTGGGGTGTGTGTGTGTGTGTGTGTGTGTGTGTGTGTGTGTGTGTGTGTGTGTGTGTGTGTGTGTGTGTGTGTGTGTGTGTGTGTGTGTGTCCCCCTTCCTGTCCTCGGGGTCCGACCGGACCAAGTTTCGGTGCGAGGGTCCCAGTTAGGCCCTAGAATAAGGTATTCAAATTTCAGGGCGGTAGGACCTTCCTATCTCAAAAATTGTTTTTCCACCACTTTCTGAACCATTAGGGGCCCTATCTTGCATCCGGCGCAAGTGACTTAGTCACTGGCGCATGTGTCGTTGCTAGTTTACAACTGGCGCAGAGCGTTCTTTTCCCACCACCGCCACTCGCCGATAAATTAGGGATTGATCATGCGCCCCAAGGGGCGGTTCGGCGGAAGGAGGAGGCGTGTTCTGGCGCAAACGGTATTTTGCCGTCTCTGAATACCATTGCGCGACTGACCAGGAAATACCTGGTTTAAAGTCAGTGGCGCGTTGTTCAGATGCTATTTTAAGGGCGCATGCATACATGCGCATGCGATGCATACGGATTGCTTGTGCACCTCGCGCATACACTTTGCTTCTCTCATCTACCTAGCCGCACATTCTTGGTAAATTATTTGGGAAAGAACAGCTGATGCAGCGGTAATAAGTTGTACTTTTAAATCAATGCATCTGCAAACACCGTACAGCAAACACATATTTTCTGGACACAGAAATCGTGTAGGCCTACATGCCCATAACTTTTAGGATTGATGAGTAGGCCTATTTGATCGTGAAAAACATTGTTTTACCGCGAGTGAGTGTTAAAAAGAATGAATGAATGCGGGCGCGCGTGTGTGTGTGCTCTGTTTAAACACACGCAAACTAAACACTCTCATCATCATCTCATCTTCGTCCGCTTATCCGGGGTCGGGTCGCGGGGCGAGCAGCTCAAGCAGGGGGCCCCAGACTTCCCTTTCCCGGGCCACATTGACCAGCTCTGACGGGGGGATCCCGAGGCGTTCCCAGGCCAGTGTTGAGATATAATCTCTCCACCTAGTCCTGGGTCTTCCCCGAGGTCTCCTCCCCACTGGACGTGCCTGAAACACCTCCCAAGGAAGGCGCCCAGTGGGCATCGTTACCAGATGCCCGAACCACCTCAGCTGACTCCTTTCTAAGTAAAGGAGCAGCGGCTCTAATCCGAGTTCCTCACGGATGGCTGAGCTTCTCACCCTATCCCTAAGGGAGACGCCAGCCCCTTCTGAGAAAACTCATCTCGGCCGTTTGTACCCGCAATCTCGTCCTTTCGGTCATCACCCAACCCTCATGACCATAGGTGAGGATAGGAACGAAGATCGACCGGTAGATCGAGAGCTTTGCATTGCGGCTCAGCTCTCTTTTCGTAACAACGGTGCGGTAAAGCGAAAGCTTTACCGCACCGATTCTCGTGCGGTAGAATCGGTGCGGCTGCTCCGATTCTCCGGCCAATCTCACGCTCCATAGTTCCCTCACTCGCGAACAAGACCCCGAGGTAGGCCTACTTGAACTCCTTCACTTGGGTAAACTAAACACGTAACGCATAATACAATCAATGGCAATGTCTATTACCGCGGGGACACATGCATTAGGATAGCATACAATACTCATAAGAAACAATGTTTATAATGTATTGCGTAGGCTATATCATTAAATAGAACCACAGTTACCGCATATCATATGTTAAATAGCCTATCATACGTTTTCTTTGCCGAAATTTATTTGACGACTCAGTATTTCTGAAGTTGTGGAAGAAAACCCCTTATTCCATGTGTGAATTAGGCCATATTATTTGGCAATAAACTAAGCCATTTGCAGTATGAAATTCATGTGCATCTGTCTCATCGGAGACTGCAGACGCGCTGTCAAAATATCAACTCGTCCGATTCAAATGCGCTCATGGCTCTTAAAGGGGATGGGAGCTGGCACTCTCATTGGTTTGTTGCACGTTACGCCCAAACCACACCTACGGGTAATTAGGCTGCGTCAGACCAACCCTTTTGACACTTGCGCCGCGGCGCAAGTGTCATTTATCCGCCTGTAAAATAGCGATAGCGCCGTAGAACCGCCCACAAAGCTACTTGCACTTTGCGCTTCCCACTTGCGTTTCAGACCGTTAAAATAGGGCCCTAGGTCTTGCCGGCAACACTTCTGAGGGGCTTTGTCCAAATGAGTCCATTTGGGAAAACTTTTTTTCTCTAAGGGCTAGAACTCCAAATCTCGGATATGTCGTTCTCGGGGCCCCGGTAAATATGTGTAAACATTTTAGTATCCCTAGCTGTCTCGAAAAGGCCGGAAAAGGGGCTATAGAAGGTTATAGAAGAAGTGTAAACTGCAGAAAATAAAATCATCCAAGCTGCCTTTTAAGGATACCTTGGAATATCTGTCTATTTTTTAACCATCGGACCCTAGTTTACGACAAAACAACACAATTGACGGCAGCTCCTTTGCTGCCGACGGCCAAGTGACTTGGCCGTCGTCTTTATTTGCATGGGTTTACATTTCGTTCTGTGTAGCATGGAAAAATCGGAGAAACACTCCCATTCTGAATGCATTGGTTTACATTTCGTTCTTTGGAGCACGGTTATTTTTATTTATTTATTTATTTTCAGTTTTTGAGGAGGTGCTTCAGTAATGCAATAATCCAAAATCCAATGGAAAAACCCATTGGCTTTTTGTCAAGGGAACCCAGGGCGATGCTCACTTCCGTGTTGGCCAACATACGTCATCCCTCCACCACTCTATACTGTAAAAACACATGTTCAAGTTGAATGATAATGCATGAATTTATTCTTTATTCTGCCATAGTAACACGGTAAATAAATGGCAAAAAATAGGCTGAGAACGAATTTGTATTTACGATATGTTCAGTAAAACGTAATCACGGACCAAATACGTTTTTTAGACAAACGTAATTGAGAATGCCGAATAGTTCTCTGGGAACGTAATTTTGATGAGAAAGGGTTGCTCTGTCAGTTGTCAAAAGAAGCGGACGGATGTGGTCTCTATAGCAACGACCTCAGCTACCCAACACTGATCAAAAAAACGATTGTTTCTCTCAATCAAAGCACAAAACAGGACAACTAATGCCCATAGCCTTAACCCATACATGTTGTGTAATTAACAAGGACACATTGGTGTAGTTGTGTTGAGGAATGTCACAGATTTCACTGTAAAATCACCGTTAATGTGCAGCCATCGGGTCTTCCGTTAGCCAATGGGATGAATGCTCATAGCTTCATGCATTGCCGTGGAGGGATTACATTGCAATGAGTGGAAAACCCCCTGGAAAACTGATCACTGTCCAAATCTCGGATATGTCGTTCTCGGGGCCCCGGTAAATATGTGTAAACATTTTAGTATCCCTAGCTGTCTCGAAAAGGCCGGAAAAGGGGCTATAGAAGGTTATAGAAGAAGTGTAAACTGCAGAAAATAAAATCATCCAAGCTGCCTTTTAAGGATACCTTGGAATATCTGTCTATTTTTTAACCATCGGACCCTAGTTTACGACAAAACAACACAATTGACGGCAGCTCCTTTGCTGCCGACGGCCAAGTGACTTGGCCGTCGTCTTTATTTGCATGGGTTTACATTTCGTTCTGTGTAGCATGGAAAAATCGGAGAAACACTCCCATTCTGAATGCATTGGTTTACATTTCGTTCTTTGGAGCACGGTTATTTTTATTTATTTATTTATTTTCAGTTTTTGAGGAGGTGCTTCAGTAATGCAATAATCCAAAATCCAATGGAAAAACCCATTGGCTTTTTGTCAAGGGAACCCAGGGCGATGCTCACTTCCGTGTTGGCCAACATACGTCATCCCTCCACCACTCTATACTGTAAAAACACATGTTCAAGTTGAATGATAATGCATGAATTTATTCTTTATTCTGCCATAGTAACACGGTAAATAAATGGCAAAAAATAGGCTGAGAACGAATTCGTATTTACGATATGTTCAGTAAAACGTAATCACGGACCAAATACGTTTTTTAGACAAACGTAATTGAGAATGCCGAATAGTTCTCTGGGAACGTAATTTTGATGAGAAAGGGTTGCTCTGTCAGTTGTCAAAAGAAGCGGACGGATGTGGTCTCTATAGCAACGACCTCAGCTACCCAACACTGATCAAAAAAACGATTGTTTCTCTCAATCAAAGCACAAAACAGGACAACTAATGCCCATAGCCTTAACCCATACATGTTGTGTAATTAACAAGGACACATTGGTGTAGTTGTGTTGAGGAATGTCACAGATTTCACTGTAAAATCACCGTTAATGTGCAGCCATCGGGTCTTCCGTTAGCCAATGGGATGAATGCTCATAGCTTCATGCATTGCCGTGGAGGGATTACATTGCAATGAGTGGAAAACCCCCTGCGTTGAAAAAAGAAGCACATGGTCCTCCGTTAACCAATGGGATGAATGCTCATAGCGTCTCTATGTGCAGCCATCGGCTCTTCCGTTAGCCAATGGGATGAATGCTCATAGCTTCATATATTGCCGTGGAGGGATTACATTGTAATGAGTGGAAAACCCCCTGCGTCGAAGAAAGAAGCGCAAGGTCCTCTATGGAAGCATATATGTAGCAAAATTCAAATGGCAATGCAATTTGGAATTACATTATGCATTTGACAATTCATTATGCAATTTTATAATGTAATTTGTAAATACGTTATTCAAAGTGTATTTTAACATGCAAAGTGACAATGCAATCCTCAATTAAATTTGCAAAAGTTATAACAATACAAATAGAATAACATTTTGTCAAATTATTTGAGTTCCTTTATACAAATTGAAAAGCTATAGCGTCCCCGTGATTGCAATCCACTTCGCCACGCTCCGTGTGTTGCGATATTCAAATTACATTTCAATCCGCAAAACGAACGCTTTGCAAAAGATTTGGCAAAACGGAATCCAAAGAGGAATCCAAAGAGGAATCCAAAGAGGAATCCAAAGAGGAATACAAATAGGAATCCAAAGAGGAATACAAATAGGAATCCAAAAAGTCAATATGCAAAGTGGCAAACGTATCAGCCAATCAGCGTCTGGGTGGCAACTACGTCACTTGCTCGTAATTTCCTTGTTCCCTTCTAGTTCGTAGCCTATGGTCCATGGTCACCAATGGAGATTATTGATATGCTCCGAAGTTTGGCCGATGATGTGGAGAACAATCGAGTTGAAGACACAGATGCAGTAGATAGAGTGCGTGTTCTGGGAGATAGGATAGACGACTTATCCTCACTGGTACGTTTTGACGCCAGTGTGGTATACACAAAGATTTCCCAAGTGCTACAGGCACTGGGTGCAAAACATAGGGTCGGGAGACCCACCGTCTCCACCCACTCCTCACCTACAAAGCTCTCCACAACCTAGCCCCCAGTTACCTCTGCGACCTCCTCCAAGAATACACTCCCTCCCGCTCCCTCCGCTCAACCTCTGCTGGACTACTATGTATCCCCACATCACGACTCATTACGAATGGGTGCCCGGTCATTCAGCTGTTCAGCACCCAGGCTCTGGAACTCCCTCCCCCCACACATAAAACAGTCATACACCATTACAACCTTCAAGTCACAACTCACCTGTTCAAACTCGCACACAACGTCTAACTGATCACTGTCTTGATTGTTTGTTTGTTTGTTTTGTCTTGTTTTTGTTTTATTTATTTATTTATTTATTTATTATTATTTTTCCACAATGTGTTGTTTTAAACTATTTATGATAACTTTATGCTCTGTAAGGTGACCTTGGGTGTCTTGAAAGGCGCCCTTTCAATTAAATGTATTATTATTATTATTATTACCGTGGAGATACCCTTGGAGACAATAGAAAGTGACGTCCAGACGCTGATTGGCTGATACGTTTGCCACTTTGCATATTGACTTTTTGGATTCCTATTTGTATTCCTCTTTGGATTCCTATTTGGATTCCTCTTTGGATTCCGTTTTGGATTCCTATTTGTATTCCTCTTTGGATTCCGTTTTGCGGATTGAAATGCCATTTGAATATTGCAACACACGGAGCGTGGCGAAGTGGATTGCAATCACGGGGACGCTATAGCTTTGCAATTTGAATAAAGGAACTCAAAAGAATTTGACAAAATGTTATTGTATTTTTATTGTTATAACTTTTGCAAATGTAATTGAGGATTGCATTGTCACTTTGCATATTAAAATACACTTTGAATAACGTATTTACAAATTGCATTATGAAATTGCATAATGCATTGTCAATTGCATAACGTAATTACTTATTGAATTGCAAATTGCAAATTGCATTGCCATTTGAATTTTGCTACATATATGCTTCCATAGTCCTCCTTTAGCCAATTGGATGAATGCTCATAGCGTCCCTATGTGCAGCCATTGGGTCCCCCGTGAAGGGGTTACATTTTCACGAGTTGAAAACCCCATGCGTCGAAAAAAGAAGCACAAGGGTATCCTTTTGTGTCAGAAACTGAAGCCAAAGTCACTGACCGTTCGTCAAAAATCAACGCGCTCGGAGTGAGAAAGTGTTGAATCTGGCAGCACTGCTGAACGTCCTCACGCTCCAGCGTCAACGTAAATCAATGAGACCAACTGAAAACGAAGCCGGTATGAAACTAAAACTGTGATTCTGAATAAAGTTGAAATGATATCGAAATTCCGTTTGGATATTATTGAAGATACAATTGTGTAGATTTGTTAAATGGTTTGAACGAAGATAAAACGTTTGAAAATGTATTTAGTTACTGTCCAACCCGGTATCACGCGATTGCGTGCTCATGCGCACGAACGTTAATCTATTGAAGCGTGTTCCAGAGTACGATAGTCCAACTTTTTGCGTGCTACACAGAACAATGTAAACCAATGCTTTCTGAATGGGAGTGTTGTCAGACAATGAACGTGCTCCACAAAACGGTACGAGAGAGAGAGAAAGAGAGAGAGGGAGGGACAGAGAGAGAGAGCGAGAGAGAGGCTACAGAAAGGGTGTGCGCAGATAGCACAGTACACCCTAGTTATGTTTATGCCAAAACCACAAATGCTATATGTATATATATTGCCTAATTATATATATTGCCTATATATATGTATAGGCTATATATATAATTAGGCTATAATTACATTATTTAGTGTGTAATGAGACAATCTATAGCCAAATTGTCGAAGATGCCCGAGAATCTCCGGGGATATCAGCATGGGAAATCGGCGAATCAGACCCATGAACCTATAAAGAAAGACGTCATCTCAAGCGGGAGAGAACGTTTGCGGTGCTGGTTTGTGTCACGTAAGTACAGTGCCGTGTTCCAATACCCGTACTGTCCGTACATACTAGCCAAAATTTGAGTACGCAGTACGTTCCAATTCAGATCCGGCGAAAAGAAGTATACTTCAAGGACCCGGATGCTGTACTCAAAACGGGCTAATCGTGAAGTGTGGATCGAAGGACACTCCAGGCTGAGCCAAAGTCGGCACATTTCCCACATAGTCTGCATTAATAAGGTCATTTTGTAGTTTTTATAGCTTTTTATAGCTGCTAGGCGTAAAGAGTTCACCGTTCAAAGCGGGATGTTTATTGCGGGGGAGGAGCCACGGCGGCAAACGTGATCGTAATTTCCGGTTAGTGCACCACGGAGTACTCGATTTGGAACAGCACTCACATCTGAAAAATTAACGTAGTAGACAGTGCGGATAGTATACTTCCTTTAAGTATACTCATGGAAGTACGGGTATGGTCTCACGAAAATACGTGACACTGTCACGTTATTTAATCTATTGTAACGTGATCAGGGACACGTAGGCCTATTTTCTAAATTTTGTATTTCAATTGGAAGTAGGCTATTTGTCGTGTCACTAACTGTACGTCCACACCAGGAGCGACCATAGCGTCAAAGACGCTTTGGTCGCTCACAAAGTTTCGCTGCGAATTTTTCTGTTCGCTTTGGTCGCTCAAGTCGCTCATGGCGTACAATTCAATTATGCAGACGCATTTAAAGGAGCCGTATGCGTTTAGTAGGCCCTACAGACAGCCATATCAAATAGTGAACTCTCCCATACACCTTGGCCATATTGCCGAGACGGTTTTGCTTGTTCGATAAAGTGCTTCGACAACAAGTAGGACAGTGATTCCCCCCAATATAAAAAAAATCCTAAAATGTAGGCTAATTACAACCGAGAACAAAAAACCCTGCGTGCTGTAGTAGTTAAAATATGTTTCACTGATCTGGATCTGCAAATCATGATCTGCACTCATTCGTCGCATTCAAAACAAATAGACATTAGCGCACATCGCTAATTTGCATACGTGCACAGGACTGGTTGGCTCCGCAAGGCAAATAATGGAACATATCTATCTATCTAGGCCTTTCTGTCTATCTATCTATCAACGCGTGTCTAGTTTTAATGTGATGTATTGTGTGTATGTCCAGTCAGACTTGTTCTGTGTGGTCTTGTAGGCTACTGTCCTGTGTGGGACGAACCACCGAAATGGATTCCCGACGATTTGTGTCGTTTGGTATTAATAAAGACTTGACTATCTATCTATCTAGACTATTTAATTAAAAATTATTCACCTCAGGCTCCGTGAATAGTGGGGAATAGAGGGATAAATGACAAGGGATAAATCTCTTGTCTTTTATCCCTCTATTCCCCACTATTCACGGAGCCTGAGGTGTGAGCCTCGTCTTGTCGATTAGTTTGTTTATGTGACGATTTCAAAAACTTTTTTGGTTTTGTTTAAAGCATGCTACACGCGATTGGTTGGTTAGATTGGTGGCATGTAGAGCAAATTATAATGATTCCCGCTTAAATACGAACGTTCTAGATATAGCCTATAAATACTCCCGCTTATCATCACTTGATATCCAAACCACTATGGCGTTTCGATCTCTGAACTGAAAAAGGGTGGGTTCGTACAACACCGGGTGCCCAGTTACAGCCGCGATTAATACTTCAGCCGACATTTTGTTCAGTGAGTGAATAAAGGTAGGTAGGAACCAAAGTGCCTGCCGATGTTCCCTGGGATCCACGCAAGCGAAGAGCGTCTACATTCCGATTGGCTGTCAGTGTTTGGTCGCTGAAGCGAATAATAGTAATTTGCATAAAGTTAAAAAGTTTTCAACTTCTTTTTGACGCTCTGGTCGCTCAACTTTGGCCGCTGGTAGCGTTGGTCGCTTTGGTCGCTTTG